>NW_026289400.1:0-28541 GCF_023373465.1 Oncorhynchus keta
GAGAGAGAGACAGGGCCGTGGACGATAGAGAGAGAGAGACACAGGGCCGTGGACGATAGAGAGAGAGAGACACAGGGCCGTGGACGATAGAGAGAGAGAGAGACACAGGGCCGTGGACGATAGAGAGAGAGAGACACAGGGCCGTGGACGATAGAGAGAGAGACACAGGGCCGTGGACGATAGAGAGAGAGAGAGACACAGGGCCGTGGACGATAGAGAGAGAGAGACACACAGGGCCGTGGACGATAGAGAGAGAGAGACACACAGGGACGTGGACGATAGAGAGAGAGACACACAGGGCCGTGGACGATAGAGAGAGAGAGACACACAGGGCCGTGGACGATAGAGAGAGAGAGACACACAGGACCGTGGACGATAGAGAGAGAGAGACACACAGGGCCGTGGACGATAGAGAGAGAGAGACACAGGGCCGTGGACGATAGAGAGAGAGAGACACACAGGGCCGTGGACGATAGAGAGAGAGAGACACACAGGGCCGTGGACGATAGAGAGAGAGAGACACAGGGCCGTGGACGATAGAGAGAGAGAGACACAGGGCCGTGGACGATAGAGAGAGAGAGACACAGGGCCGTGGACGATAGAGAGAGAGAGACACACAGGGCCGTGGACGATAGAGAGAGAGAGAGACACACAGGGCCGTGGACGATAGAGAGAGAGAGAGACACACAGGGCCGTGGACGATAGAGAGAGAGAGACACAGGGCCATGGACGATAGAGAGAGAGAGACACACAGGGCCGTGGACGATAGAGAGAGAGAGACACAGGGCCGTGGACGATAGAGAGAGAGAGAGACAGGGCCGTGGACGATAGAGAGAGAGAGACACACAGGGCCGTGGACGATAGAGAGAGAGAGACACAGGGCCGTGGACGATAGAGAGAGAGAGAGACACAGGGCCGTGGACGATAGAGAGAGAGAGACACACAGGGCCGTGGACGATAGAGAGAGAGACACACAGGGCCGTGGACGATAGAGAGAGAGAGACAGAGTGGAGGGAAGGATAGATGCTGTTGGACGCCTCATAGCTTTGATTACCATGACAGTGGCTGAGTCTTAAATAGCACCCTCTTCCCTATGTAGTGCACTGCTTTAGACCAGAGCCCTATTCCCTATATAGTACACTACTATAGACCAGAGCCCTATTCCCTATATAGTACACTACTTTAGACCAGAACCCTCTTCCCTATGTAGTGCACTGCTTTAGACCAGAGCCCTATTCCCTATATAGTACACTACTTTAGACCAGAGCCCTATTCCCTATATAGTACTACTTTAGACCAGGCCCTATTCCCTCTATAGTGCACTACTTTGAACCAGAGCCCTATTCCTATGTAGTGCTACTACTTTAGACCAGAGCCCTCTTCCCTATATAGTGCACTACTTTAGACCAGAGCCCTCTTCCCTATAGTACGCTGCTATAGACCAGAGCCCTCTTCTATATAATTTTCACTTTAGACCCAGAGCCCTATTCCCTATGTAGTACACAACTTTAGACCAGAGCCCTCTTCCCTATATAGTGCACTACTTTAGACCAGAGCTATTCCTATATAGTGCACTACTTTAGACCAGAGCCTATTCCTATATGAGTTTTCTACTTTGACCAGAGCCCTATTCCCTATAGGGCACTACTTTAGACCAGGGCCTTATAGCACCCTCTTCCCTATGTAGTGCACTACTTTAGACCAGGGCCAATAGGGTGCCATTTGGGATGTACTGGCTAAGGTGGAAGCCGGGCCACAAACAGATCTATATTCACTGTGTTGATTGGATAGTGTGTGTGTGTCTCTGAGTGTGATGCTGTTGGACGCCTCATAGCTTTGATTATCATGACAGTGCCTGAGTCTTAAATAGCACCCTCTTCCCTATATAGTGCACTACTTTAGACCAGAGCCCTATTCCCTATATAGTACACTACTTTAGACCAGAGCCTTATTCCCTATATAGTACACTACTTTAGACCAGAGCCCTATTCCCTATATAGTACACTACTTTAGACCAGAGCCCTATTCCCTATATAGTGCACTACTTTAGACCAGAGCCCTATTCCTATGTAGTGCACTACTTTGGACCAGAGCCCTCTTCCCTATATAGTGCACTACTTTAGACCAGAGCCCTCTTCCTATAACGCTACTATAGACAGAGCCCTCTTCCCTATATGGTGCTACTTTGAATGACCTATTCCCTATGTAGTGCACTACTTTAGACCAGAGCCTCTTCCTATACCAGTACTACTTTAGACCAGAGCCCTATTCCTATATAATTGCACTACTTTAGACAGAGCCCTATTCTATATAGTGCTACTTTAGACCAGAGCCCTATTCCTATATGGTGCACTACTTTGACCAAGCCCCTATTCCTATATAGTGCACTACTTTAGACCAGAGCCCTATTCCTATATGGTGCACTACTTTAGACCAGAGCCCTATTCCCTATATAGTGCACTACTTTAGACCAGAGCCCTATTCCTATATAGTGCACTACTTTAGACCAGAGCCCTATTCCCTATATAGTGCACTACTTTAGACCAGAGCCCTATTCCCTATAGGGCACTACTTTAGACCAGGGCCTTATAGCACCCTCTTCCTATGTAGTGCACTACTTTAGACCAGGGCCAATAGGGTGCCATTTGGGATGTACTGGCTAAGGTGGAAGCCGGGCCACAAACAGATCTATATTCACTGTGTTGATTGGATAGTGTGTGTGTGTGTCTCTGAGTGTGTATCTGTCTCTGAGTGTGTGTGTGTCTGAGCGTGTGTGTGTGTGTGTGTGTGTGTGTGTGTCTGAGCGTGTGTGTGTGTGTGTGTCTCTGATGTGTGTGTGTGTGTGTGTGTGTGTGTGTGTGTGTGTGTGTGTGTGTGTGTGTGTGTGTGTGTGTGTGGTGTGTGGTGTGTGTGTGTGTGTGTGTCTGAGTGTGTGTGTGTGTGCCAGCCCTCGTTCTACAGAGCCATGTTATTGGACTTTATGTTGATTTTAATTGTCTAATTCTCTGTAGGAGCTGTATGTTGACGATACTGATTGAATAGGGCCCCCCAGATCTTTACAGAGCTGATCTGATTGGTCCAAAAAAAAGATACTTAGTGAAAAAATATAAAAAATAATCATAATTGAGCTGCCTGTTTAAACCAGATAAGCCCTGTTCATCTGGTGGAGGCTACCGCAGTGGTCCCTGCTACATCAAAAAAAAAAAAAAAGACATATGGCCAACTTTCAGAGAATAAACTATCTTAAGGCTGTCTCCAGCTCCCTGCCTGATTCGTTTACCTCTTGCTATGCATCCAGAGCCCGTTGAGGATTATCAGGCTGACTGTAGATCCCCTCTCTGCTGATAATAGCACACTGCATTCTCTTAATAGCAAACCGTTAGCTTAAATGGGGACGATTAGGGGCCAAGTGGAACGTGTTGAGATCGTAGTGCTCTTCTCTAGACAATCAATGTCTGGGTCGAATTGTGCCCAGAGTAAAGTGAAATCTTCTTGCTATCTGAACTGTGGATGTCCTGTGGGTTTTAGTGTGGAGTGGTCTAATGACTGGGCGTCAACGAGATATATACTGTACATGTAGATTTTACTGGGATAAAAACAAATGTTCCGACTTTGTTTTGAAGAGGTTATGTGGCAGTAAACTGTTTCTGGTGAGAGTTTCTGAGTGGTGCTTTATGTTGATGGATTAGATAACAACGTCTGGTAGTATAGTCTATAGTCTACAGTCTACAGTCTACATCTACAGTCTACATCTACAGTCTTCAGTCTTCAGTCTACAGTCTACAGTCTACAGTCTTCAGTCTACAGTCTACATCTACAGTCTACAGTCTTCAGTCTACAGTCTACAGTCTTCAGTCTACAGTCTTCACTCTACAGTACAGTCTACAGTCTACAGTCTACAGTCTTCAGTCTACAGTCTACAGTCTACAGTCTACAGTCTACAGTCTACAGTCTTCAGTCTACAGTCTTCAGTCTTCAGTCTACAGTCTCCAGTCTACAGTCTACAGCCTACAGTCTACAGTCTACAGTCTACAGTCTTCAGTCTACAGTCTTCAGTCTACAGTCTACAGTCTCCAGTCTACAGTCTTCAGTCTACAGTCTACAGTCTACAGTCTACAGTCTTCAGTCTTCAGTCGACAGTCTACAGTCTTCAGTCTACAGTCTACATCTACAGTCTTCAGTCTACAGTCTTCAGTCTTCAGTCTTCAGTCTACAGTCTACAGTCTTCAGTCTACAGTCTACAGTCTACATCTACAGTCTACAGTCTACAGTCTACAGTCTTCAGTCTACAGTCTACAGTCTACAGTCTACAGTCTACAGTCTACAGTCTACAGTCTTCAGTCTACAGTCTACAGTCTACAGTCTTCAGTCTACATCTACAGTCTTCAGTCTACAGTCTACATCTACAGTCTTCAGTCTACAGTCTTCAGTCTACATCTACAGTCTTCAGTCTACAGTCTACATCTACAGTCTTCAGTCTACAGTCTACAGTCTTCAGTCTACATCTACAGTCTTCAGTCTACAGTCTACATCTACAGTCTTCAGTCTTCAGTCTACAGTCCACAGTCCTCAGTCCACAGTCTACAGTCTACAGTCTACATCTACAGTCTACAGTCTACAGTCTACAGTCTACAGTCTACAGTCTTCAGTCTTCAGTCTACAGTCTACAGTCTACAGTCTACAGTCTTCAGTCTTCAGTCTACAGTCTACAGTCTACAGTCTACAGTCTACAGTCTACAGTCTACAGTCTACCGTCTTCAGTCTTCAGTCTTCAGTCTACAGTCTACAGTCTACAGTCTACAGTCTACAGTCTACAGTCTACACTCTACAGTCTACAGTCCACAGTCTACAGTCTACAGTCTTCAGTCTTCAGTCTACATCTACAGTCTTCAGTCTACAGTCTACATCTACAGTCTTCAGTCTTCAGCCAGATTCCCTACAATCCCAACGTTACTGTGGTGAGACAGGACAAATGAATCTGACCACTACACACATTGTCAGATTTCCTATGAAATGGCTAGCCAGTTAGCGGTGGTGCGCGCTAATAGCATTTCAATCGGTGACGTCACTTGCTCTGAGACCTTGAAGTAGTAGTTCCCTTGCTCTGCAAGCAGGTGGAGCGATCCCAACGCTTCGTGGGTGACTGTTGTTGATGTGTGCAGAGGGTCCCTGGTTCAGGCCCAGGTCGGTGACGCTAATGTCACTGTTGTTGATGTGTGCAGAGGTCCTGGTTGAGCCCAGGTAGGGGCGAGGGGAGCTTAATGTCGCTGTTGTTGATGTGTGCAGAGGGTCCCTGGTTCGCGCCCGGGTAGGGGCGAGGGGACGCTTAATGTCACTGTTGTTGATGTGTGCAGAGGGTCCCTGGTTCGAGCCCAGGTAGGGGCGAGGGGACGCTTAATGTGACTGTTGTTGATGTGTGCAGAGGGTCCCTGGTTCGCGCCCGGGTAGGGGCGAGGGGACGCTTAATGTCACTGTTGTTGATGTGTGCAGAGGGTCCCTGGTTCGAGCCCAGGTAGGGGCGAGGGGACGCTTAATGTCACTGTTGTTGATGTGTGCAGAGGGTCCCTGGTTCGAGCCCAGGTAGGGGCGAGGGGACGCTTAATGTGACTGTTGTTGATGTGTGCAGAGGGTCCCTGGTTCGAGCCCAGGTAGGGGCGAGGGGACGCTTAATGTCATGTATCATATGATGATTAGTTCATCTTTTAATTCAAATGAATTTAGCATTAAAAAAAAGAGTTCATTCAAAAATTAAATAGGTATTCTTCTTATTTTCTTCTGATTCTGATTAATCTTGGTTGATTAGTCTGCCAACTTCCCAGAAGTCTTCAGTAGAATTCCCCTTGCAGTCACAGACATAGTTGTGGTGACCCAAAATCTGACCAACCACCAACATTCCCCAGAACAACTTTCCTACTTTTCCCAAACGCTCGAAAAAAAAAAAAAAAAAAAAAAAAAAAAAAAACCCAAACAGCTTGAAATAGTTTAAAACAGAGTCATCAAAAAATAACCCCTCTAGTCCTGACTTCACTTCAGAGACCTGGCTACCGCATCAGACAGACATCCAATCAGCATCCCAACAATCCTTATCTCTCCAATTGCCTTCATCATTAAACAGTTCTTTTCTTTTCCCTTTTTTATCGTTTTATGAAGCGTAAACGCGTCACAGTTTATTGCTGCTACCAAGTCGGGTTATCTGTGGATCGGTAATAGCAGTGGCTGAGAAGCCAGAGTTGAGAACGAGCATCATTACTGAATCCCAAATGGTATGCAGCAGTATTCCCTGTTTGGGGGATTGTACAGTAGTGGTGTAAATTGCTGTCCCCCCCTCCAAAGAATGGTTTAACCCAACCCAGTAAAGTCTCCAAACTGAGGACATTTATTTACGTTCTAATTCAAAAGGCAATAACAAACATATTAGTCTGTTTAATCCACCTGAAAATACATAACAAATTATACAACAAATATGTTAAATTCAAATATACTAATTGATAATAAAAAAATATATGTTTCGATAAAATAAAAAATAAAAAAAGGTATAATCTTTGTAAATGACATCACAAATAGGACTGGTGGAGTTGTGTCACACATGCAGATAACACAGACACATGGAAATGTCTGCTCTACCCAAAATTACATCCAACTAATTGCAGGATAAACCACCAAAAATAGAAGAGGCAAGTAGAAGGGGAAATAAGTAAGGACCTTGTCTGTCGGCCCTGAACTAAAGAACACAAAGGGTTAAAGAAAAGTGTGATAAATTAAAACATATACCATTTTCATTTAAGGACCAAAAAACTGACACCTGTGCCATAAAAATGGCAAAATAGTTGGGAAGAGATTTTAGATTTACCGATTCCATGGCACATGGTTTATGAAGTGACACCGAAAACGAAGCCGGATTTAAAACTTACAATTTTTCTATTTAAATGATTATACAACATTCTTAGAATCAATAGAATGTTGTATATTTATATGGGGGATACAACACTTAGAACTTCTCAATTTAAATGATTATACAACATTCTTAGAATCAATATAATGTTATATATATATATGGGGGATACAACACTTAGAACTTCTCAATTTAAATGATTATACAACATTCTTAGAATCAATAGAATGTTATATATATATATATATATGGGGGATACAACCTTAGAACTGTTCAATTTAAATGATTATGGTGGTGTGGGTAGTTATTTTTCTGTTTAGTGTAACACGACTGGGTGGTCTGAAAAGCCATAGTCAATCAATCAATAATATATATACCCTGCTCCAAAAAATAAAGGGAACAGACAGGAGGAGCAGGACAGGAGGAGGAGGACAGGAAGTGGAGTAGGAGTAGGACAGGAGGAGGAGAGGTCGGAGGAGGTCAGGAGGTGGAGTAGGACAGGAGGAGGAGGACAGGAGGAGGAGGACAGGAAGTGGAGTAGGAGTAGGACAGGAGGAGTAGGACAGGACGAGGAGAGGTCGGAGGAGGTCAGGAGGTGGAGTAGGAGTAGGACAGGAGGAGGAGAGGTCGGAGGAGGAGGTCAGGAGGTGGAGTAGGACAGGAAGTGGAGTAGGAGTAGGACAGGAGGAGGAGAGGTCGGAGGAGGTCAGGAGGTGGAGTAGGACAGGAGAACAGGAGGAGAAAGAGGTGGGTTTACATAGTTGAATGTGCTGACAACAAAATCACACAAAAATGATCAATGGAAATCAAATTTATCAACCCATGGAGGTCTGGATTTGGAGTCACACTCAAAATTAAAGTGGAAAACCACACTACAGGCTGATCCAACTTTGATGTAATGTCCTTAAAACAAGTCAAAATGAGGCTCAGTAGTGTGTGTGGCCTCCTCGTGCCTGTATGACCTCCCTACAACGCCTGGGCATGCTCCTGATGAGGTGGCGGATGGTCTCCTGAGGGATCTCCTCCCAGACCTGGACTAAAGCATCCGCCAATTCCTGGACAGTCTATGGTGCAACGTGGCGTTGGTGGATGGAGGTGTGTGTTAGATAAGGTGTTTTAGATAAGGTGTGTTAGACAAGGTGTGTTAGACAAGGTGTGTTAGATAAGATAATGTATTTCTCTATGGGGACAACACAGTGTGTCAGATAAGATTTCCGCCAATTTATACCACTTCTGTAGAACAACCTGGCCCGTAGGACTGAGGTCAAAACTAGTAAACTATGTAGGGAATAGGGTACCAGGGTCCCTTAGGACTGAGGTCAAAACTAGTGAACTATGTAGGGAATAGGGTACCAGGGTCCCTTAGGACTGAGGTCAAAACTAGTGAACTATGTAGGGAATAGAGTACCAGGGCCTGTAGGACTGAGGTTCAAACTAGAGAACTATGTAGGGAATAGGGTACCAGGGCCTGTAGGACTGAGGTTCAAACTAGAGAACTATCTAGGGAATAGGGTACCAGGGTCCCTTAGGACTGAGGTCAAAACTAGTGAACTATGTAGGGAATAGGGTACCAGGGCCTGTAGGACTGAGGTTCAAACTAGTGAACTATGTAGGGAATAGGGTACCAGGGCCTGTAGGACTGAGGTTCAAACTAGTGAACTATGTAGGGAATAGGGTACCAGGGCCTGTAGGACTGAGGTCCAAACTAGTGAACTATCTAGGGAATAGGGTACCAGGGCCTGTAGGTCTGAAGTCCAAACTAGTGAACTATGTGGGGAATAGGGTACCAGGGTCCCTTAGGACTGAGGTCAAAACTAGTGAACTATGTAGGGAATAGGGTACCAGGGCCTGTAGGACTGAGGTCAAAACTAGTGAACTATGTAGGGAATAGGGTACCAGGGTCCCTTAGGACTGAGGTCAAAACTAGTAAACTATGTAGGGAATAGGGTACCAGGGCCTGTAGGACTGAGGTCAAAATTAGTAAACTATGTAGGGAATAGGGTACCAGGGTCCCTTAGGACTGAGGTCCAAACTAGTGAACTATGTAGGGAATAGGGTACCAGGGCCCGTAGGTCTGAAGTCAAAACTAGTGAACTATGTGGGGAATAGGGTACCAGGGTCCCTTAGGACTGAGGTCAAAACTAGTGAACTATGTGGGGAGTAGGGTACCAGGGTCCCTTAGGACTGAGGTCAAAACTAGTGAACTATGTAGGGAATAGGGTACCAGGGTCCCTTAGGACTGAGGTCAAAACTAGTGAACTATGTGGGGAGTAGGGTACTATTCCAGACACAACCCTAGGTGTTCTCCATTGGGCAACGTAGTCATAGCAGCAGAACTCAAATCAGGACCAAAAATACAACAGTCTATTATCCCTGCGATAAAGAGCTAAAGACCCAACAAGAGGTATATATCTCCCACGTCTCTCCCATCTCCAGGACCGACAGGCCCAAGGATAAGGACTCATTAAAGCAGAGTTATCTAGTCCAGATAGCATTGGCATGTCGGCAACGATGTTATTTTTGCCCCTGGAGCCGTTTGCGGTTAGAGAGACACAGAGAGAGAGAAAGAAGGAGGAGAGAGAGAGAGAGAGAGACAGAGAGAGAGAGAGACAGAGAGAGAGACAGAGACACAGAGAGAAAGAAGGAGAGAGAGAGAGACAGAGAGAGGAGAGAGAGAGAGAGAGAGAGAGAGAGAGAGAGAGAGAGAGACAGAGAGAGACAGAGAGACAGAAGACACACAGAGAGAGAAAGAAGGAGAGAGAGAGAGACACAGAGAGAGAGAGTGATAGAGAGAGTGCATAGAGAGTGTTAGAGAGAGAGAGTGATAGAGTGATAGAGAGAGAGAGAGAGAGGGAGAGAGAGAGAGAGAGAGAGAGAGAGAGAGACAGGGAGACAGAGAGACACAGAGAGAGAGAAAGAAGGAGGAGAGAGAGAGAGAGACAGAGAGAGAGAGAGACAGGAGACAGAGAGACACACAGAGGAGAAAGAAGGAGAAGAGAGACAGAGAGAGAATAGAGAGACAGAGATATAGAGATATATATATATATATATATATATATATATACAGGTGTATATATAGAGTGATAGTATATATTAGTATATATAGAGATAGTGATATAGATATGATATAGATATAGATAGATATATATATATATATCTTATATATATATATATATATATATACAGAGAGAGATAAGAGTAGGATATATATATATATATATATATATATAGAGAGAGAGAGAGAGAGAGAGAGAGAGAGAGAGAGAGAGAGAGAGAGAGAGAGAGAGAGAGAAAGAAAGAGAGAGAGAGAGACGGATCAGGGCTAAGCTAAGCGCTAACTGCGGGGTCATCCGTGGCACAGGGAGAAAGGCGCTAACGCTAGCTAACGATACCCAGCCATGGCAGCTAATGCGTTTTCTAAATGCTCCTAATGACCGTTTTGAACAACAAGTTTTTTTCTTTTTTTTCTTTGTGTTTCGTCATCTCATCGTTGCTGTTAATTTTGTTCCCTGCCTCTCGAGTTTTCTTTTCCGTGAACGAACATCACCGTGGGAACATCACTGAGGGAACACATCTCAGTGAACGAACATCACCGTGGGAACATCGCTGAGGGAACAAATCTCAGTGAACATCTCTGAGGGAACACATCTCAGTGAACATCTCTGAGGGAACATCGCTGAGGGAACATCTCTGAGGGAACATCTCTGAGGGAACATCTCTGAGGGAACACATTTCAGTGAACATCTCTGAGGGAACACATCTCAGTGAACATCTCTGAGGGAACATCACTGAGGGAACACATCTCAGTGAACATCTCTGAGGGAACACATTTCAGTGAACATCTCTGAGGGAACACATCTCAGTGAACATCTCTGAGGGAACACATCTCAGTGAACATCACTGAGGGAACATCTCTGAGGGAACATCGCTGAGGGAACACATCTCAGTGAACATCTCTGAGGGAACACATCTCAGTGAACATCACTGAGGGAACATCTCTGAGTGGAACACATCTCAGTGAACATCTCTGAGGAACACATCTCAGTGAACATCTCTGGAGGGAACATCGCTGAGGAACACATCTCAGTGAACATCTCTGAGGGGAACACTCTCAGTGAACATCACTGATGGAACATCGCTGAGGGAACACATATCAGTGAAAATCTCTGAGGGAACACATCTCAGTGAACATCACTGAGGGAACACATCTCAGTGAACATCTCTGAGGGAACACATCTCAGTGAACATCTCTGAGGGAACATCTCTGAGGGAACACATCTCATTGAACATCTCTGAGGGAACACATCTCAGTGAACATCACTGAGGGAACATCGCTGAGGGAACACATATCAGTGAACATCTCTGAGGGAACACATCTCAGTGAACATCTCTGAGGGAACACATCTCAGGGAACATCACTGAGGGAACACATCTCAGTGAACATCTCTGAGGGAACATCTCTGAGGGAACACATCTCAGTGAACGAACATCTCTGAGGGAACACATCTCATTGAACATCACTGAGGGAACACATCTCAGTGAACATCTCTGAGGGAACATCTCTGAGGGAACACATCTCAGTGAACATCTCTGAGGGAACATCTCTGAGGGAACATCTCTGAGGGAACACATCTCAGTGAACATCTCTGGAGGGAACATCTCTGGAGGGAACATCTCTGAGGGAACACATCTCAGTGAACATCTCTGAGGGAACACATCTCAGTGAACATCTCTGAGGGAACATCGCTGAGGGAACACATCTCTCAGTGAACATCTCTGAGGAGAACATTCCCTTCTGAGGGAACATCGCTGAGGGAACACATCTCCAGTGAACATCTCTGAGGAACACATCTCAGTGAACATCACTGAGGGAACATCTCTGGGAACATCGCTGAGGGAACACATCTCAGTGAACATCTCTGGAGGGAACACATCTCAGTGAACATCACTGAGGGAACATCTCTGAGGGAACACATCTCAGTGAACATCTCTGAGGGAACACATCTCAGTGAACATCTCTGAGGGAACATCGCTGAGGGAACACATCTCAGTGAACATCTCTGAGGGAACACATCTCAGTGAACATCACTGGGGAACATCGCTGAGGGAACACATATCAGTGAACATCTCTGAGGGGAACACATCTCAGGAACATCACTGAGGAACCCCATCTCAGTGAACATCTCTGAGGGAAACATCTCAGTGGAACATCTCTGAGGGAACATCTCTGAGGGAACACATCTCATTGAACATCTCTGAGGAACACATCTCAGTGAACATCACTGAGGGAACATCGCTGAGGGAACACATATCAGTGAACATCTCTGAGGAACACATTCAGTGAACATCTCAGAGGGAACACATCTCAGGGAACATCACTGAGGGGCACATCTCAGTGAACATCTCTGAGGAACATCTCTGAGGGAACACATCTCAGTGAACGAACATCTCTGAGGGAACACATCTCATTGAATCACTGAGGGAACACATCTCAGTGAACATCTCTGAGGGGAACATCTCTGAGGGAACACATCTCAGTGAACATCTCTGAGGAACATCTCTGGAGGGAACATCTCTGAGGGAACACATCTCAGTGAACATCTCTGAGGGAACATCTCTGAGGGAACATCTCTGAGGGAACATCTCTCAGTGAACATCTCTGAGGGAAACATCTCAGTGAACATCTCTGAGGGAACATCGCTGAGGGAACACATCTCAGTGAACATCTCTGAGGAGCACATCTCAGTCAACATTCTCTGAGGGAACACATCTCATTGAACATCTCTGAGGGAACATCTCTGAGGGAACACATCTCAGTGAACATCTCTGGAGGGAACATCTCTGAGGGAACATCGCCAGGGAACATCGCTGAGGGAACACATATCAGTGAACATCTCTGAGGAACATCGCTGAGGGAACACATATCAGTGAACATCTCTTGAGGGAACACATCTCATAGAACATCTCTGAGGGAACACATCTCATTGAACATCTCTGAGGAACATCTCTGAGGGAACATCTCTGAGGGAACACATCTCAGTGAACATCTCTGAGGGAACATCTCTGAGGGAACATCTCTGAGGGAACACATCTCAGTGAACATCTGAGGGAACACATCTCAGTGAACATCTCTGAGGGAACACTCAGCTAGAGGGAACACATCTCAGTGAACATCTCTGAGGAACACATCTCTCAACATCTCTGAACATCTCATTGAACATCTCTGAGGGAAAATCTCTGAGGAACACATCTCAGTGAACATCTCTGAGGGAACATCTCTGAGGGAACATCGCTGAGGGAACATCGCTGAGGGAACACATATCAGTGAACATCTCTGAGGGAACATCGCTGAGGGAACACATATCAGTGAACATCTCTGAGGGAACACATCTCAGTGAACATCTCTGGAGGGAACATCGCTGAGGGAACACATCTCAGTGAACGAACATCTCTGAGGGAACACATCTCAGTGAACATCTCTGAGGGAACACATCTCAGTGAACATCTCTGAGGGAACATCTCTGAGGAACACATATCAGTGAACATCTCTGAGGGAACATCTCTGAGGGAACATCTCTGAGGGAACACATCTCAGTGAACATCTCTGAGGGAACATCTCTGAGGAACATCTCTGAGGGAACACATCTCAGTGAACATCTCTGAGGGAACACATCTCAGTGAACATCTCTGAGGAACATCGCTGAGGGAACACATCTCAGTGAACATCTCTGAGGGAACACATCTCAGTCAACATCTCTGAAGGAACACATCTCATTGAACATCTCTGAGGGAACATCTCTGAGGGAAACACATCTCAGTGAACATCTCTGGGAACATCTCTGAGGGAACATCGCTGAGGAACATCGCTGAGGAACACATATCAGTGAACATCTCTGAGGGAACATCGCTGAGGGAACACATATCAGTGAACATCTCTGAGGGAACACATCTCAGTGAACATCTCTGAGGGAACACATCTCATTGAACATCTCTGAGGAACATCTCTGAGGGAACATCTCTGAGGGAACACATCTCAGTGAACATCTCTGAGGAACATCTCTGAGGGAACATCTCTGAGGAACACATCTCAGTGAACATCTCTGAGGGAACACATCTCAGTGAACATCTCTGAGGGAACATCGCTGAGGGAACACATCTCAGTGAACATCTCTGAGGGAACACATCTCAGTCAACATCTCTGAGGGAACACATCTCATTGAACATCTCTGAGGGAAAATCTCTGAGGGAACACATCTCAGTGAACATCTCTGAGGGAACATCTCTGGGGAACATCGCTGAGGGAACATCGCTGAGGGAACACATATCAGTGAACATCTCTGAGGGAACATCGCTGAGGGAACACATATCAGTGAACATGAGGGAACACATCCAGTGAACATCTCTGAGGGAACATCGCTGAGGGAACACATATCAGTGAACATCTCTGAGGGAACACATCTCAGTGAACATCTCTGAGGGAACATCTCAGTGAACATCTGGGAACTGAGGAACACATATCAGTGAACATCTCTGAGGGAACATCTCTGAGGGAACACATCTCAGTGAACATCTCTGAGGGAACATCTCTGAGGGAACATCTCTGAGGGAACATCTCAGTGAACATCTCTGAGGGAACATCTCTGGAGGGAACATCTCTGAGGGAACACATCTCAGTGAACATCTCTGAGGAACACATCTCAGTGAACATCTCTGAGGGAACATCTCTGAGGGAACACATCTCAGTGAACATCTCTGAGGGAACACATCTCAGTCAACATCTCTGAGGGAACACATCTCATTGAACATCTCTGAGGGAACATCTCTGAGGGAACACATCTCAGTGAACATCTCTGAGGAACATCTCTGAGGAACATCGCTGAGGGAACATCGCTGAGGGAACACATATCAGTGAACATCTCTGAGGGAACATCGCTGAGGGAACACATCTCAGTGAACATCTGAGGGAACACATCTCAGTGAACATCTCTGAGGGAACACATCTCATTGAACATCTCTGAGGAACATCTCTGAGGGAACATCTCTGAGGGAACACATCTCAGTGAACATCTCTGAGGAACATCTCTGAGGAACATCTCTGAGGGAACACATCTCAGTGAACATCTCTGAGGAACACATCTCAGTGAACATCTCTGAGGAACATCGCTGAGGAACACATCTCAGTGAACATCTCTGAGGGAACACATCTCAGTCAACATCTCTGAGGGAACACATCTCATTGAACATCTCTGAGGGAACATCTCTGAGGGAACACATCTCAGTGAACATCTCTGAGGGAACATCTCTGGGGAACATCGCTGAGGAACATCGCTTAGGAACACATATCAGTGAACATCTCTGGGGAACATCGCTGAGGGAACACATATCAGTGAACATCTCTGAGGGAACACATCTCAGTGAACATCTCTCAGGGAACATCGCTGAGGGAACATCTCTGAGGAACATCGCTGAGGAACATCGCTCAGGGAACACATATCAGTGAACATCTCTGAGGGAACATCGCTGAGGAACACATATCAGTGAACATCTCTGAGGGAACACATTTCAGTGAACATCTCTGAGGGAACACATCTCAGTGAACATCTCTGAGGGAACACATCTCAGTGAACATCACTGAGGGAACATCTCTGAAAGAACACGCATGAGGGAACACATCTCAGTGAACATCTCTGAGGGAACACATCTCAGTGAACATCACTGAGGAAAATCTCTGAGGAACATCTCAGTGAACATCTCTGAGGGAACACATCTCAGTGAACATCTCTGAGGAACATCGCTGAGGGAACACATCTCAGTGAACATCTCTGAGGGAACACATCTCAGTGAACATCACTGGGAACATCGCTGAGGGAACACATATCAGTGAACATCTCTGAGGGAACACATCTCAGTGAACATCACTGAGGGAACACATCTCAGTGAACATCTCTGAGGGAACACATCTCATTGAACATCTCTGGGGAACATCTCAGTGAACATCACTGAGGGAACATCGCTGAGGGAACTCATATCAGTGAACATCTCTGAGGAACACATCTCAGTGAACATCTCTGAGGGAACACATCTCAGGGAACATCACTGAGGGAACACATCTCAGTGAACATCTCTGAGGGAACATCTCTGAGGGAACACATCTCAGTGAATGAACATCTCTGAGGGAACACATCTCATTGAACATCACTGAGGGAACACATCTCAGTGAACATCTCTGAGGAACATCTCTGAGGGAACACATCTCAGTAGACATCCTCTGAGGGGAACATCTCTGAGGGAACATCTCTGAGGGAACACATCTCAGTGAACATCTCTGAGGGAACATCTCTGAGGAACATCTCTGAGGGAACACATCTCAGTGAACATCTCTGAGGGAACACATCTCAGTGAACATCTCTGAGGGAACATCGCTGAGGAACACATCTCAGTGAACATCTCTGAGGGAACACATCTCAGTCAACATCTCTGAAGGAACACATCTCATTGAACATCTCTGGGAACATCTCTGAGGGAACACATCTCAGTGAACATCTCTGAGGGAACATCTCTGAGGGAACATCGCTGAGGGAACATCGCTGAGGGAACACATCAGTGAACATCTCTGAGGGAACATCGCTGAGGGAACACATATCAGTGAACATCTCTGAGGGAACACATCTCAGTGAACATCTCTGAGGGAACACATCTCATTGAACATCTCTGAGGGAACATCTCTGAGGGAACATCTCTGAGGAACACATCTCAGTGAACATCTCTGAGGGAACATCTCTGAGGGGAACATCTCTGAGGGAACACATCTCAGTGAACATCTCTGAGGGAACACATCTCAGTGAACATCTCTGAGGGAACACATCTCAGTCAACATCTCTGAGGGAACACATCTCATTGAACATCTCTGAGGGAACATCTCTGAGGGAACACATCTCATTGAACATCTCTGAGGGAACATCTCTGAGGGAACATCGCTGAGGGAACATCGCTGAGGAACACATATCAGTGAACATCTCTGAGGGAACATCGCTGAGGGAACACATATCAGTGAACATCTCTGAGGAACACATCTCAGTGAACATCTCTGAGGGGAACATCGCTGAGGGAACACATATCAGTGAACATCTCTGAGGGAACACATCTCAGTGAACATCTCTGAGGGAACACATCTCAGTGAACATCACTGAGGGAACATCTCTGAGGGAACACATCTCAGTGAACATCTCTGAGGGAACACATCTCAGTGAACATCTCTGAGGGAACATCTCTGAGGGAACACATCTCAGTCAACATCTCTGAGGGAACACATCTCATTGAACATCTCTGAGGGAACATCTCTGAGGGAACACATCTCAGTGAACATCTCTGAGGGAACATCTAAATAGGGAAATATCTCAGAACGCTTTTATCCAAGGGAACACTTACAGTCAATGTGCATCATTCTACGGGAGTGGTCCCGGGATCGAACCCACTACCTGAGGGCGTTACAAGCGCCATGCTCTACCAACTGAGCTACAGGGACCACATCTCTGAGGGAACACGCTGAGGGAACATCGCTGAGGGAACACATATCAGTGAACATCTCTGAGGGAACATCGCTGAGGGAACACATATCAGTGAACATCTCTGAGGGAACACATCTCAGTGAACATCTCTGAGGGAACACATCTCATTGAACATCTCTGAGGGAACATCTCTGAGGGAACATCTCTGAGGGAACACATCTCAGTGAACATCTCTGAGGAACATCTCTGAGGGAACATCTCTGAGGAACACATCTCAGTGAACATCTCTGAGGGAACACATCTCAGTGAACATCTCTCGCTGAGGGAACACATCTCAGTGAACATCTCTGAGGGAACACATCTCATCACTGAGGGAACACATCTCATTGAACATCTCTGGGGAAATCTCTGAGAGACACATCTCAGTGAACATCTCTGAGGAACATCTCTGAGGGAACATCGCACTGAGGGAAACATCTCAGGGAACATCTCTGAGGAACACGCTGAGGACACATATCAGTGAACATCTCTGAGGGAAACATCTCAGGGAACATCTCTGAGGAACATCGCTGAGGGAACATCTCTCAGGAACATCTCTGAGGGAACACATCTCATTGAACATCTGGGAACACATCTCAGTGAACATCCTGAGGGAACATCGCCGAGGGAACACATATCAGTGAACATCTCTGAGGAACATCTCTGAGGGAACATCGCTGAGGAACATCGCTGAGGACACATATCAGTGAACATCTCTGAGGGAACATCGCTGAGGGAACACATATCAGTGAACATCTCTGAGGGAACACATTTCCAGTGAACATCTCTGGGGAACACATCTCAGTGAACATCTCTGAGGGAACACATCTCAGTGAACATCACTGAGGAACATCTCTGAGGGAACATCGCTGAGGGAACACATCTCAGTGAACATCTCTGAGGGAACACATCTCAGTCAACATCACTGAGGAACATCTCTGAGGAACACATCTCAGGGAACATCTCTGAGGAACACATCTCAGTGAACATCTCACTGAGGAACATCGCTGAGGGAACACATCTCAGTGAACATCTCTGGGGAACACATCTCAGTGAACATCACTGAGGAACATCGCTGAGGGAACACATATCAGTGAACATCTGAGGAACACATCTCAGTGAACATCACTGAGGGAACACATCTCACAGGGAACATCTCTGAGGAACACATCTCATTGAACATCTCTGTGGGAACACATCTCAGTGAACATCTCTGAGGGAAACATCTCAGGGAACATCACTGAGGAACACATCTCAGTGAACATCTCTGAGGGAACATCTCTGAGGGAACACATCTCAGTGAACATCTCTGAGGGAACACATCTCAGGGAACATCACTGAGGGAACATCTCAGTGAACACTCTGAGGGAACATTCTGAGGGGAACACATCTCAGTGAACATCTCTGAGGGAACATCTCTGAGGGAACACATGAACCCTCAGTGAACATCTCTGAGAACATCTCTGAGGAACACATCTCAGTGAACATCGCTGAGGGAACACATCTCAGTGAACATCTCTGAGGAACATCGCTGAGGGAACACATATCAGTGAACATCTCTGAGGGAACACATCTCAGTGAACATTTCTCTGAGGGAACATCTCTGAGGGGAACATCTCTGAGGGAACATTCTGAACACATCTCAGGGAACATCTCTGAGGGAACACATCTCAGTGAACATCTCTGAGGGAACACGCTGAGGGAAACATCTCAGTGAACATCTCTGAGGGAACACATCTCAGAACATCTCTGAGGGAACACATCTCATTTGAACATCTCTGAGAGGAACACATCTCAGTGAACATCACTGAGGGAACATCTCTGAGGGAACATCTCTGAGGGAACACATCTCAGTGAACATCTCTGAGGGAACACATCTCAGTGAACATCACTGAGGGAAAATTCTGAGGGAACACATCTCAGTGAACATCTCTGAGGAACACATCTCAGTGAACATCTCTGAGGGAACATCTCTGAGGGAACACATCTCAGGGAACATCTCTGAGGGAACACATCTCAGTGAACATCACTGAGGGAACATCTCTGAGGGAACACATATGAGGAACATCGAGGGAACACATATCAGTGAACATCACTGAGGGAACACATTCAGTGAACATCTCTGAGGAACACATCTCAGTGAACATCTCTGTGGGGAACATCTTCAGGAACATATCCAGTGAACATCTCTGAGGAACACATCTCAGTGAACATCTCAGAGGGCATGGAGGGAACACATTCTGAACATTTCTGAGGGAACACATATCAGGGAACATCACTGAGGAACACATCTCAGTGAACATCTCTGAGGGAACATCTCTGAGGGAACACATCTCAGTGAATGAACATCTCTGAGGAACACATCTCATTGAACATCTCTGAGGAACACATCTCAGTGAACATCTCTGAGGGAACATCTCTGAGGGAACACATCGTCGAACATCTCTGAGGGAACATCTCTGAGGGAACATCGCTGAGGAACACATCTCAGTGAACATCTCTGAGGGAACATCTCTGGAGGAATCTCGAGGGAACACATCTCAGTGGCATCTCTGAGGGAACACATCTCAGTGAACATCACTGAGGGAACACATCTCAGTGAACATCTCTGAGGGAACACATCTCATTGAACATCTCTGTGGGAACATCTCAGTGAACATCACTGAGGGAACATCGCTGAGGGAACTCATATCAGTGAACATCTCTGAGGGAACACATCTCAGTGAACATCTCTGAGGGAACACATCTCAGGGAACATCACTGAGGGAACACATCTCAGTGAACATCTCTGAGGGAACATCTCTGAGGGAACACATCTCAGTGAACGAACATCTCTGAGGGAACACATCTCATTGAACATCACTGAGGGAACACATCTCAGTGAACATCTCTGAGGGAACATCTCTGAGGGAACACATCTCAGTGAACATCTCTGAGGGAACATCTCTGAGGGAACATCTCTGAGGGAACACATCTCAGTGAACATCTCTGAGGGAACATCTCTGAGGGAACATCTCTGAGGGAACACATCTCAGTGAACATCTCTGAGGGAACACATCTCAGTGAACATCTCTGAGGGAACATCGCTGAGGGAACACATCTCAGTGAACATCTCTGAGGGAACACATCTCAGTCAACATCTCTGAAGGAACACATCTCATTGAACATCTCTGAGGGAACATCTCTGAGGGAACACATCTCAGTGAACATCTCTGAGGGAACATCTCTGAGGGAACATCGCTGAGGGAACATCGCTGAGGGAACACATATCAGTGAACATCTCTGAGGGAACATCGCTGAGGGAACACATATCAGTGAACATCTCTGAGGGAACACATCTCAGTGAACATCTCTGAGGGAACACATCTCATTGAACATCTCTGAGGGAACATCTCTGAGGGAACATCTCTGAGGGAACACATCTCAGTGAACATCTCTGAGGGAACATCTCTGAGGGAACATCTCTGAGGGAACACATCTCAGTGAACATCTCTGAGGGAACACATCTCAGTGAACATCTCTGAGGGAACATCGCTGAGGGAACACATCTCAGTGAACATCTCTGAGGGAACACATCTCAGTCAACATCTCTGAGGGAACACATCTCATTGAACATCTCTGAGGGAACATCTCTGACGGAACACATCTCAGTGAACATCTCTGAGGGAACATCTCTGAGGGAACATCGCTGAGGGAACATCGCTTAGGGAACACATATCAGTGAACATCTCTGAGGGAACATCGCTGAGGGAACACATATCAGTGAACATCTCTGAGGGAACACATCTCAGTGAACATCTCTGAGGGAACATCGCTGAGGGAACACATATCAGTGAACATCTCTGAGGGAACACATCTCAGTGAACATCTCTGAGGGAACACATCTCAGTGAACATCACTGAGGGAACATCTCTGAGGGAACACATCTCAGTGAACATCTCTGAGGGAACACATCTCAGTGAACATCTCTGAGGGAACATCTCTGAGGGAACACATCTCAGTCAACATCTCTGAGGGAACACATCTCATTGAACATCTCTGAGGGAACATCTCTGAGGGAACACATCTCAGTGAACATCTCTGAGGGAACATCTCTGAGGGAACATCGCTGAGGGAACATCGCTGAGGGAACACATATCAGTGAACATCTCTGAGGGAACACATCTCAGTGAACATCTCTGAGGGAACACTTCTCATTGAACATCTCTGAGGGAACATCTCTGAGGGAACATCTCTGAGGGAACACATCTCAGTGAACATCTCTGAGGGAACATCTCTGAGGGAACATCTCTGAGGGAACACATCTCAGTGAACATCTCTGAGGGAACACATCTCAGTGAACATCTCTGAGGGAACATCGCTGAGGGAACACATCTCAGTGAACATCTCTGAGGGAACACATCTCAGTCAACATCTCTGAGGGAACACATCTCATTGAACATCTCTGAGGGAACATCTCTGAGGGAACACATCTCAGTGAACATCTCTGAGGGAACATCTCTGAGGGAACATCGCTGAGGGAACATCGCTTAGGGAACACATATCAGTGAACATCTCTGAGGGAACATCGCTGAGGGAACACATATCAGTGAACATCTCTGAGGGAACACATCTCAGTGAACATCTCTCAGGGAACATCGCTGAGGGAACATCTCTGAGGGAACATCGCTGAGGGAACATCGCTGAGGGAACACATATCAGTGAACATCTCTGAGGGAACATCGCTGAGGGAACACATATCAGTGAACATCTCTGAGGGAACACATTTCAGTGAACATCTCTGAGGGAACACATCTCAGTGAACATCTCTGAGGGAACACATCTCAGTGAACATCACTGAGGGAACATCTCTGAGGGAACATCGCCGAGGGAACACATCTCAGTGAACATCTCTGAGGGAACACATCTCAGTGAACATCACTGAGGGAACATCTCTGAGGGAACACATCTCAGTGAACATCTCTGAGGGAACACATCTCAGTGAACATCTCTGAGGGAACATCGCTGAGGGAACACATCTCAGTGAACATCTCTGAGGGAACACATCTCAGTGAACATCACTGAGGGAACATCGCTGAGGGAACACATATCAGTGAACATCTCTGAGGGAACACATCTCAGTGAACATCACTGAGGGAACACATCTCAGTGAACATCTCTGAGGGAACACATCTCATTGAACATCTCTGTGGGAACATCTCAGTGAACATCACTGAGGGAACATCGCTGAGGGAACACATATCAGTGAACATCTCTGAGGGAACACATCTCAGTGAACATCTCTGAGGGAACACATCTCAGGGAACATCACTGAGGGAACACATCTCAGTGAACATCTCTGAGGGAACATCTCTGAGGGAACACATCTCAGTGAACGAACATCTCTGAGGGAACACATCTCATTGAACATCACTGAGGGAACACATCTCAGTGAACATCTCTGAGGGAACATCTCTGAGGGAACACATCTCAGTGAACATCTCTGAGGGAACATCTCTGAGGGAACATCTCTGAGGGAACACATCTCAGTGAACATCTCTGAGGGAACATCTCTGAGGGAACATCTCTGAGGAACACATCTCAGTGAACATCTCTGAGGAACACATCTCAGTGAACATCTCTGAGGGAACATCGCTGAGGGAACACATCTCAGTGAACATCTCTGAGGGAACACATCTCAGTCAACATCTCTGAGGGAAACACATCTCATTGAACATCTCTGAGGGAACATCTCTGAGGAACACATCTCAGTGAACATCTTGAGGAACATTCCTGAGGGAACATCGCTGAGGAACATCGCTGAGGAAACACATATCAGTGAACATCTCTGAGGAACATCGCTGAGGGAACACATATCAGTGAACATCTCTGAGGGAACACATCTCAGTGAACACCTCAGGAACACATCTCATTGAACATCTCTGAGGAACATTCCTGAGGGAACATCGCTGGAGGGAACATCGCTAGGGAACACATATCAGTGAACATCTCTGAGGGAACATCTCTGAGGGAACACATCTCAGTGAACATCTCTGAGGGAACACATCTCAGTGAACATCTCTGAGGGAACATACTGAGGGAACACATCTCAGTGAACATCTCTGAGGAACACATTTCAGTCAACATCTCTGAGGGAACACATCTCATTGAACATCTCTGAGGGAACATCTCTGAGGAACACATCTCAGTGAACATCTCTGAGGGAACATCTGGGAGGGAACATCGCTGAGGAACATCGCAAACACATATCAGTGAACACCTGAGGGAACATCTGAGGGAGAACATCTCTGAGGAACACATCTCAGTGAACATCTCTGAGGAAATCGCCAGGGAACATATCAGGAACATCTCTGGGGAAACATCCTCAGGGAACACATATCAGTGAACATCTCTGAGGGAACATCGCTGAGGGAACATATATCAGTGAACATCTCTGAGGAACACATTTCAGTGAACATTCCTGAGGGAACACATTCCCAGTGAACATCTCTGAGGGAACACATCTCAGTGAACATCTCAGTGTGAACCTCCTGAGGGAACACATCTCAGTGAATCTCTGAGGAACATCGCAGGAACACATATCAGTGAACATCTCTGAGGAACACATCTCAGTAGACATCTCTGAGGGAACATCGCTGAGGGAACATCTCCAGAACATCTCTGAGGGAACACATCTCAAGGGAACATCGCTGAGGAACATCTCTGAGGGAACATCACTGAGGAACATCTCTGAGGAACATCACTGAGGGAACACATCTCAGGGAACATCTCTGAGGAACATCTCTGAGGAGAGATCACTGAGGAGACACATCTCAGGAACACATCTCTGAGGAACACATCTCAGGAGTCATCTCTGAGGAACATCGCTGAGGAACATCTCTGAGGGAACATCGCTGAGGGAACATCTCTGAGGGAACATCTCTGAGGGAACACATCTCATTGAACATCTCTGAGGGGAACACATCTCAGTGAACATCACTGAGGGAACATCGCTGAGGGAACACATATCAGTGAACATCTCTGAGGGAACATCTCTGAGGGAACATCGCTGAGGGAACATCGCTGAGGGAACACATATCAGTGAACATCTCTGAGGGAACATCGCTGAGGGAACACATATCAGTGAACATCTCTGAGGGAACACATTTCAGTGAACATCTCTGAGGGAACACATCTCAGTGAACATCTCTGAGGGAACACATCTCAGTGAACATCACTGAGGGAACATCTCTGAGGGAACATCGCTGAGGGAACACATCTCAGTGAACATCTCTGAGGGAACACATCTCAGTGAACATCACTGAGGGAACATCTCTGAGGGAACACATCTCAGTGAACATCTCTGAGGGAACACATCTCAGTGAACATCTCTGAGGGAACATCGCTGAGGGAACACATCTCAGTGAACATCTCTGAGGGAACACATCTCAGTGAACATCACTGAGGGAACATCGCTGAGGGAACACATATCAGTGAACATCTCTGAGGAAACACATCTCAGTGAACATCACTGAGGGAACACATCTCAGTGAACATCTCTGAGGGAACACATCTCATTGAACATCTCTGTGGGAACATCTCAGTGAACATCACTGAGGGAACATCGCTGAGGGAACACATATCAGTGAACATCTCTGAGGGAACACATCTCAGTGAACATCTCTGAGGGAACACATCTCAGGGAACATCACTGAGGGAACACATCTCAGTGAACATCTCTGAGGGAACATCTCTGAGGGAACACATCTCAGTGAACGAACATCTCTGAGGGAACACATCTCATTGAACATCACTGAGGGAACACATCTCAGTGAACATCTCTGAGGGAACATCTCTGAGGGAACACATCTCAGTGAACATCTCTGAGGGAACATCTCTGAGGGAACACATCTCAGTGAACATCTCTGAGGGAACATCTCTGAGGGAACATCTCTGAGGGAACACATCTCAGTGAACATCGCTGAGGGAACACATCTCAGTGAACATCTCTGAGGGAACACATCTCAGTCAACATCTCTGAGGGAACACATCTCATTGAACATCTCTGAGGGAACATCTCTGAGGGAACACATCTCAGTGAACATCTCTGAGGGAACATCTCTGAGGGAACACATCTCAGTGAACATCTCTGAGGGAACACATCTCAGTGAACATCTCTGAGGGAACATCGCTGAGGGAACACATCTCAGTGAACATCTCTGAGGGAACACATCTCAGTCAACATCTCTGAGGGAACACATCTCATTGAACATCTCTGAGGGAACATCTCTGAGGGAACACATCTCAGTGAACATCTCTGAGGGAACATCTCTGAGGGAACATCGCTGAGGGAACATCGCTTAGGGAACACATATCAGTGAACATCTCTGAGGGAACATCGCTGAGGGAACACATATCAGTGAACATCTCTGAGGGAACACATCTCAGTGAACATCTCTGAGGGAACATCGCTGAGGGAACACATATCAGTGAACATCTCTGAGGGAACACATCTCAGTGAACATCTCTGAGGGAACACATCTCAGTGAACATCTCTGAGGGAACATCGCCGAGGGAACACATATCAGTGAACATCTCTGAGGGAACACATCTCAGTGAACATCTCTGAGGGAACACATCTCAGTGAACATCTCTGAGGGAACATCTCTGAGGGAACATCTCTGAGGGAACACATCTCAGTGAACATCTCTGACGGAACATCTCTGAGGGAACATCTCTGAGGGAACACATCTCAGTGAACATCTCTGAGGGAACACATCTCAGTGAACATCTCTGAGGGAACATCGCTGAGGGAACACATCTCAGTGAACATCTCTGAGGGAACACATTTCAGTCAACATCTCTGAGGGAACACATCTCATTGAACATCTCTGAGGGAACATCTCTGAGGGAACACATCTCAGTGAACATCTCTGAGGGAACATCTCTGAGGGAACATCGCTGAGGGAACATCGCTGAGGAACACATATCAGTGAACATCTCTGAGGGAACATCGCTGAGGGAACACATATCAGTGAACATCTCTGAGGGAACACATCTCAGTGAACATCTCTGAGGGAACATCGCTGAGGGAACACATATCAGTGAACATCTCTGAGGGAACACATCTCAGTGAACATCTCTGAGGGAACACATCTCAGTGAACATCTCTGAGGGAACATCGCCGAGGGAACACATATCAGTGAACATCTCTGAGGGAACACATCTCAGTGAACATCTCTGAGGGAACATCGCTGAGGGAACACATCTCAGGGAACATCTCTGAGGGAACACATCTCAGGGAACATCGCTGAGGGAACATCTCTGAGGGAACATCACTGAGGGAACATCTCTGAGGGAACATCACTGAGGGAACACATCTCAGGGAACATCTCTGAGGGAACATCTCTGAGGGAACATCACTGAGGGAACACATCTCAGGGAACATCTCTGAGGGAACACATCTCAGGGAACATCTCTGAGGGAACATCGCTGAGGGAACATCTCTGAGGGAACATCGCTGAGGGAACATCTCTGAGGGAACATCTCTGAGGGAACACATCTCATTGAACATCTCTGAGGGAACACATCTCAGTGAACATCACTGAGGAACATCGCTGAGGGAACACATATCAGTGAACATCTCTGAGGGAACATCTCTGAGGGAACATCGCTGAGGGAACATCGCTGAGGGAACACATATCAGTGAACATCTCTGAGGGAACATCGCTGAGGGAACACATATCAGTGAACATCTCTGAGGGAACACATTTCAGTGAACATCTCTGAGGGAACACATCTCAGTGAACATCTCTGAGGGAACACATCTCAGTGAACATCTCTGAGGGAACATCGCTGAGGGAACACATCTCAGTGAACATCTCTGAGGGAACACATCTCAGTGAACATCACTGAGGGAACATCTCTGAGGGAACACATCTCAGTGAACATCTCTGAGGGAACACATCTCAGTGAACATCTCTGAGGGAACATCGCTGAGGGAACACATCTCAGTGAACATCTCTGAGGGAACACATCTCAGTGAACATCACTGAGGGAACATCGCTGAGGGAACACATATCAGTGAACATCTCTGAGGAAACACATCTCAGTGAACATCACTGAGGGAACACATCTCAGTGAACATCTCTGAGGGAACACATCTCATTGAACATCTCTGTGGGAACATCTCAGTGAACATCACTGAGGGAACATCGCTGAGGGAACACATATCAGTGAACATCTCTGAGGGAACACATCTCAGTGAACATCTCTGAGGGAACACATCTCAGGGAACATCACTGAGGGAACACATCTCAGTGAACATCTCTGAGGGAACATCTCTGAGGGAACACATCTCAGTGAACGAACATCTCTGAGGGAACACATCTCATTGAACATCACTGAGGGAACACATCTCAGTGAACATCTCTGAGGGAACATCTCTG
The DNA here is from genome assembly GCF_023373465.1 of Oncorhynchus keta. Classification (NCBI taxonomy): domain Eukaryota; kingdom Metazoa; phylum Chordata; class Actinopteri; order Salmoniformes; family Salmonidae; genus Oncorhynchus; species Oncorhynchus keta. The sequence goes on from NW_026289400.1 coordinate 27,867, forward strand.
AGGGAACACATCTCAGTGAACATCTCTGAGGGAACATCTCTGAGGGAACACATCTCAGTGAACATCTCTGAGGGAACATCTCTGAGGGAACATCTCTGAGGGAACACATCTCAGTGAACATCGCTGAGGGAACACATCTCAGTGAACATCTCTGAGGGAACACATCTCAGTCAACATCTCTGAGGGAACACATCTCATTGAACATCTCTGAGGGAACATCTCTGAGGGAACACATCTCAGTGAACATCTCTGAGGGAACATCTCTGAGGGAACACATCTCAGTGAACATCTCTGAGGGAACACATCTCAGTGAACATCTCTGAGGGAACATCGCTGAGGGAACACATCTCAGTGAACATCTCTGAGGGAACACATCTCAGTCAACATCTCTGAGGGAACACATCTCATTGAACATCTCTGAGGGAACATCTCTGAGGGAACACATCTCAGTGAACATCTCTGAGGGAACATCTCTGAGGGAACATCGCTGAGGGAACATCGCTGAGGGAACACATATCAGTGAACATCTCTGAGGGAACATCGCTGAGGGAACACATATCAGTGAACATCTCTGAGGGAACACATCTCAGTGAACATCTCTGAGGGAACATCGCTGAGGGAACACATCTCAGTGAACATCTCTGAGGGAACACATCTCAGTGAACATCTCTGAGG
>NW_026289401.1:0-2747 GCF_023373465.1 Oncorhynchus keta
TACACACACACACGCACAACACACGTACACACACACACACACACACGTACGCACACACACACACACACACGTACACACATCACCACACACACACACACACACACACACACACACACACACACACACACACACACACACACACACACACACACACACACACACACACACACACACACACGCACACACACACGCGCACACACGCACACACACACACACACACACACACACACACACACACACACACACACACACACACACACACACACACACACACACACACGTGCCATCTCCAATGCAGCAGTGGAACACAGCGCCACACAATGGAAAAGCCATGTTTCTCTCTCTCTCGCTCTCTCGCTCTCTCTCTCTCTCTCTCTCGCTGCCCTGTCTCTGTCTCTGTCTCTCTCTGTCTCTCTCTCTCTCTGTCTCTGTCATCTCTGTCTCCCTGTCTCTGTCTCTCAAATCTCTTGTGTCTCATCTCTGTATATGATGTCTCCTCTGTCTGTCTGTATCTGCAAGTGTCTCATGTGTATAGCCCATATATCTGTCCTCCCTATATGTCTATATATCTGTGTCATATATCACTCTATATATCTCCTCTCTCATAGTCATGTGTAGTCTGGTATCTGTCTGTCTGTCTGTCTGTCTGTCTGTGTGCATTCATCTTAATCCTGTCTGTCTGTCTGTCTATCAATCTTGTGTATATCTCTCACGACCATGCTCTAACCTATCTTTCTCTCATCTCTCTGTCTCTGCCTGTCATCTGTGTCAGTCATTATGTATCATCTGTGTATCATGTATCTATCTGTGTCTGTCTATCTAATGTCTCATCTCTCACATGTGAACTTACACATTATTTATCAAACTCAGGGGTGAGAAGCACTAAAAAGTTCGTGTGGCTTAATTGGGTCATTTTGAATGTTCTTGGGTTCGATGGGTCCAGTTCTGCCCATCAGAGGCCCATCCACGGTCATCCACTGCATCCAGTCTGGACTCACTGAAGCTGGGGGCAGTCACGGTCTCTGCCTCTGGTGCCGGACTCACCCTAGACAGAGAACATCCACCTGGTCATCCTGCATAGATCTTGGGAGGCTGGTAGCAGAGGGCGTCCTGGTTCAGTGCATGCCTGGCCTCAGTCTGGCAGGGCTCTGCAAGCCAGAGACATCCATGGTGGCTCCACTGCACCGTCTGGCGAATCCACTTCAACAAGGCATCACGGTCCTTCTACTGCCAGATCTGGTGGTTCACTCATGAGAGACATCCACAGGTCATCCTGCTGCCTCCTAATCTGGAGGACTCAAACAGAGAACATCCTGGTCATCCTACTGCCTCTGATCTGGGAGGACTCATGACAGAGAACATCCTGGTCTCTCTACCAGTCACGGAACTCACTAAAACAGAACATCACACCAGTTCTCTGCCTCAGTCGGACTCGCTAAACAGAACGACCTGGTCGTCTCCACCTTTCCAGTGCGGGACTCACTAGGCAAGAGACATCCCTGGTCAGGCCTACTGCCTCCACAGATGCCGGGATCACTGACCAGGGTATCCCTGGTCGACCTACTGCCTCCGGTCTGGGACTCACTAAACAGAGGCTGTCCTGGATGTCCCTGCACATCTGATCTGGGGATTCGCTCGACAGAGAACGTCCCTGTTAAGTCATCCCTGCTGCCTCTGATCTGGAGGACTCACTGGACAGAGAACTGTCCACTGGTCATCCCTGCTGTCTCCGAGTCTGGGGACTCTCAAACAGAGGACATCCCTGGTCTACTGCATCTAGTCTGGAAGTTCACTAAGTAAACCATCTTCTGTAAATAATGTCAGGTGTTGGGTGGCATTGTAGCTATCCGTTACACATTTAAAACAATAAATCTTTTATCTCACTTTACTTAAGTTTGAGATTAAAATTGTTTATAGTTTTGCATTTACTTTGATACCTAAGGAGTATATTTTAGCATTATTATGGATACATAAGTCTATTTAGAATATAATACCTCCAGACTTTACTCAGTGGTATTTTTAACTTGAACTTTGTACTTGAGTCATTTTCTATTTAGATTATCTAGACATTTACTCAAGTAGTGTTTTTTAACTTGAACTTTTACTTGAGATCATTTTCTATTTAGATTATCTAGACATTTACTCAAGTAGTATTTTTAACTTGAACTTTCACTTGAGTCATTTTCTATTTAGGTATCTAGACATTTACTCAAGTAGTATTTTTTAACTTGAACTTTTACTTGAGTCATTTTCTATTTAGTTATCTAGACATTTACTCAAGTAGTATTTTTTAACTTGAACTTTTACTTGAGTCATTTTCTATTTAGGTATCTAGACATTTACTCAAGTAGTATTTTTTAACTTGAACTTTAACTTGAGTCATTTTCTATTTAGTTATCTAGACATTTACTCAAGTAGTATTTTTTAACTTGAACTTTAACTTGAGTCATTTTCTATTTAGTTATCTAGACATTTACTCAAGTAGTATTTTTTAACTTGAACTTTTACTTGAGTCATTTTCTATTTAGTTATCTAGACATTTACTCAAGTAGTATTTTTTAACTTGAACTTTTACTTGAGTCATTTTCTATTTAGTTATCTAGACATTTACTCAAGTAGTATTTTTTAACTTGAACTTTTACTTGAGTCATTTTCTATTTAGTTATCTAGACATTTACTCAAGTAGTATTTTTTAACTTGAAACTTTTACTTCGAGTCATTTTCTATTTAGTTATCTAGACATTTAC
>NW_026289402.1:0-13683 GCF_023373465.1 Oncorhynchus keta
GGGAGGGATGGAGATAGAGATAGACAGACAGAGGGATGGAGAGAGTAGTAGGGAGAGGGAAGAGGGAGGGATGGAGAGAGTAGCAGAGAGAACGTATTATACAGACTCCCCAGGTCTTTGTTTGAACTGTTTCCATTCAACCTCTCTCCTCTCTCTCTTCTTCTCCCTATGCCTCCTACTGTCTCTCTCCTCTCTCTCTTCTCCCTATGCCTCCTACTGTCTCTCTCCTCTCTCTCTTCTTCTCCCTATGCCTCCTACTGTCTCTCTCCTCTCTCTCTTCTTCTCCCTATGCCTCCTACTGTCTCTCTCTCTCTCTCTCTTCTCCCTATGCCTCATACTGTCTCTCTCTCTCTCTCTTCTCCCTATGCCTCCTACTGTCTCTCTCCTCTCTCTCTTCTCCCTATGCCTCCTACTGTCTCTCTCTTCTTCTCCCTATGCCTCCTACTGTCTCTCTCCTCTCTCTCTTCTTCTCCCTATGCCTCCTACTGTCTCTCTCTCTCTCTCTCTTCTCCCTATGCCTCCTACTGTCTCTCTCTCCTCTCTCTCTTCTTCTCCCTATGCCTCCTACTGTCTCTCTCTCCTCTCTCTTCTTCTCCCTATGCCTCCTACTGTCTCTCTCTCTCTCTCTTCTTCTCCCTATGCCTCCTACTGTCTCTCTCCTCTCTCTCTTCTCCCTATGCCTCCTACTGTCTCTCTCCTCTCTCTCTTCTTCTCCCTATGCCTCCTACTGTCTCTCTCCTCTCTCTCTTCTTCTCCCTATGCCTCCTACTGTCTCTCTCCTCTCTCTCTTCTTCTCCCTATGCCTCCTACTGTCTCTCTCCTCTCTCTCTTCTTCTCCCTATGCCTCCTACTGTCTCTCTTCTTCTCCCTATGCCTCCTACTGTCTCTCACCTCTGCTTTGAATGAGGGAAAAAAGAAAGTGAGAAAAAGATGGATGGAGAGATTACCAGGAGGAGAAGCACTGTTGATCCGTCAGCACCCATTCTCCTGATCAGCGAGCCCCCGCACCAGTGAGTGTTCCTGGGTAGGGAACAGACATCATGATGAGTCAGTCCCATGCTCTATAGACGCTGTTTGTACTGTATCCAACTCTGTCAAAAAAAAATACAGAAAATAAATATGTTTTACAGTCACACAGGTGCAGTGAAATGTGCTGCTTTACAGGTCAGTCAAAGGAGTAAAGCACCCAAGAGAAATTAGGGTTAGGTGCCTTGCTTAACGACACAGACAGATTTTCCACCTTGACCTTCGGGTTACCGGCCCAACGCTCTAACTGCTAGGCTGTCTGCCCCTCTTCCATCCATGTCAAGTCATACAGTCAAACCTTGCGGTCCTCCTCAACATCTGGACATTCTTTCATAATGTGCAAGTGGATCTGTCTCAAACAGCACCTATCTCTATTTAGTGCACTACCTTTGATTAGGGTCAATAGGACTCTGGTCAAAAGTAGTGCAAATAGGCTGCGATTTGGGACGAAACTTGTGAGGAGTAGATGGTTCGTTATCCTGCATGGCACCAATAGAACAGTTGGCATAAACACAGAGCAGAGATCACCAAAAGGTTGATCAGATCGACAGGTCCAGGGCCGGACATGAACAAGAATTAGTCTCTGGTATTTTATTACACCAGCCCACATCACTGCGCATGTCAACAACTCAGCCTCCTCGGCGTGGCCACCAGCTATACAGAAACACACCATACCCCTACACCCTGACCCAACACACCCTACTTAGACACAGGCAGTAGTGCTGGGACACACACAGTTGAAGTCAGAAGTTTACATACACCTCAGCCAAATACATTTAAACTCAGTTTTCAATTCCTGACATTTTACCCTAGTAACAATTTGCTGTCTTAAATCATTTAGGATCACCACTTTAGAGAGAATCTTTTTTCAGCTTTTATTTCTTTCATCACATTCCCAGTGGGTCAGAAGTTTACATACACTCAATTAGTATTTGGTAGCATTGCCTTTAAATTGTTTAACTTGGGTTAAACGTTTCGGATAGCCTTCCACAAGCTTCCCACAGTAAGTTGGGTGAATTTTGGCCCATTCCTCCTGACAGAACTGGTGTAACTGAGTCAGGTTTGTAAGGCCTCCTTGCTCGCACACGCTTTTTCAGTTCTGCCCACATATTTTCTATAGGATTGAGCTCAGGGCTTTGTGATGGCCACTCCAATACCTTGACTTTGTGGTCCTTATTAAGCCATTTTGCCACAGCTTTGGAAGTATGCTTGGGGTCATTGTTCATTTGGCAGACCCATTTGACTGATGTCTTGAGATGTTGCTTAATTTTTTTATTTGACCTTTATTTAACCAGGTAGGCTAGTTGAGAACAAGTTTTCATTTGCAACTGTGACCTGGCCAAGATAAAGTGTAGCAATTCGACACATACAACAACACAGAGTTACACATGGAATAAACAAAACATACAGTTAATAATACAGTAGAACAAAAGAAAACAAAAAGTCTATATACAGTATGTGCAAATGGGGTAAGATAAGGGAGTTAAGGCAATAAATAGGCCATGGTGGTGAAGTAATGACAATATAGCAATTAAAACACTGGAATGGTAGATGTGCAGAAGATGAATGTGCAAGTAGAGATACTGGGGTGCAAAGGAGCAAGATAAATAAATAAATACTGTATGGGGATGAGGTAGGTAGATAGATGGGCTGTTTACAGATGGGCTATGTACAGGTGCAGTGATCTGTGAGCTGCTCTGACAGCTGGTGCCTAAAGCTAGTGAGGGAGATATGAGTCTCCAGCTTCAGAGATTTTTGGAGTTCGTTCCAGTCATTGGCAGCAGAGAACTGGAAGGAAAGACGACCAAAGGAGGAACTGGCTTTGGGTGACCAGTGAGATATACCTGCTGGAGCGCGTGCTACGAGTGGGTGCTGCTATGGTGACCAGTGAGCTGAGATATGGCAGGGCTTTACCTAGCAGAGACTTGTAGATAACCTGTAGCCAGTGGGTTTGGCGACGAATATGAAGCGAGGACCAACCAACGAGAGCGTACAGGTCGCAATGGTGGGTAGTGTATGGGGCTTTGGTGACAAAACGGATGGCACTGTGATAGACCGCATCCAGTTGAGTAGAGTGTTGGGGGCTATTTTATAGATGACATCACCGAAGTCGAGGATCGGTAGGATGGTCAGTTTTACGAGGGTATGTTTGGCAGCATGAGTGAAGGATGCTTTGTTGCGATATAGGAAGCCAATTCTAGATTTAATTTTGGATTGGAGATGCTTAATGTGAGTCTGGAAGGAGGAGAGTTTACAGTCTAGCCAGACACCTAGGTATTTGTAGTTGTCCACATATTCTAAGTCAGAGCCGTCCAGAGTAGTCATGCTGGACGGGCGAGCAGGTGCGGGCAGTGATCGGTTGAATAGCATGCATTGAGTTTTACTTGCGTTTAAGAGCAGTTGGAGGCCACGGAATGAGAGTTGAATGCATTGAAAGTCGCCTGAGGTTAGTTAACACAATTTTGGTTTTTGCACAGCTGGTTCAAATAGTCACAGTTTTATGATGAGTTGGTAGTGCTAAGGCAAACACCTAAATGTTCACCCGGGAGGAGCAGGTCTCTTTGTTGATGCCGCGTTTGACTTGAATGAGTTTATGTGACCGTAGCACAGCCAATCAGAAAACCGGGCTGGCCCATCTTGGTAAAGGGGCCACATATAAAAATAAATTGCACAAAATCTTTAAACAGGCCCATGGGCCGATGGCCATGTCACTTTTTCTGTTTTTATTTTTGATAATATGTGTCCATTTCTGACCAAAAACTGGTTCAGCCCATGGCATTTGCCAGAATTGCCAGATGGTCAATTCGCCCCTGACTGGTCGATCTCCAAGGCATTCCTTGACTGTTTTTAATAGGTTCACGTTGAATAGGGTTTTGTTTTTTAAAGTCAAATTTAAAACTGAATCTGAGGGGTAGATCTCAGCCTGCATTTTTGACTCAGAAAGTGATCCCGGCTCAAAAAAGTTTGGTCACCACTGACATAGAGTTTAACTTAAGTAATGAGAGGTGGAAAAGGGTTCCAGAGCAAAAGCGAATAAAACCAGTACCAGAACTATATTGACTGATGTTGAAGTATCCGGTAACATGGGTAGTTTGAACATGGAAGAATGCATATGCTCAGCAGCCAATCATTTTGTTCTGTGGTTTATTTTTTGTTATCATTTCATTTTCTTTTCAAGTGTCCGAGTTTAACATGCCTATGTTACATGAGTCTTCAACTTCCATCAATGTTTTTATATTCATGTCTTCCTCTATTTGTCTTTGAACAGAAGGATGCAGATACAGCACATACAACACATGGACATGTTCAGTCTTTCATACCACAAAGTTCACTAAACTCTTAGAAAAAAAAAAAGGTGCTATCTAAAACCTAAAAGGGTTCTTCAGAAGCAGAACCTTTTTGTTCCAGGTAGAACACTTTTGGTTCAGGCTTTTGGTTCAGGGTAGAATTTATGGGTTCCATGTGAACCCTTTCCACAGAGGATCCACATGGAACCCAAAAGGGGTTGTGAACACCTGGGACCAAAAAGGGTGCTCCTACGGGACAGCTGAAGAACCTTTGGAACCCTTTTTCTAAGAGTGTACAGCTGTGTTCTAACACAAACATAGGGCTGCCAAAACTAATACACTTTAAGGACTTCATCTTCAGAGCAATAACAAAAATGGCACTTTGCTGAAAAATGTTTAGCGTAAAAATGATAAAGCAGGAGCACTTGTTTTCCTTGCAAACCGACAGAAGACTCAAACTAGGTGTACCATGCTTATGTGATGAGTCACTTGGCCTGAGACCTCAATGCCAAGACTTCAGCTCAGCTGGCTAACCTAAGACACGTTAGCTCCCATAGCTAATGCCTTTAGCTCTATTGGCTAACACTGTCCTGCGCAAGAGACATGGGTTCAAACCCAGGTTAGTCACGCAGATTCCGTAGTGGTGTTCTTGTGCATTCAGTAGTGATGTTCCTGTGCATTCAGTTGTGGGGTTCCTGTGCATTCAGTAGGGGTGTTCCTGTGCATTCAGTAGGGTGTTCCTGTGCACTTAGTAGGGGTGTTTTGCATTCAGCGGTGATGTTTCTGTAGAGGAGGGCTCTTACCCTTTCTGGATGCTGACAACCCAGCTACCATCCTTAGCCTTGTGGACCTGGGCCCTCCAACGATCCGGTGGTCTTGTGAATGAAGCAGGATGTCTTAGACACGAGAGAGATGCCTTGGGGTAAGAGAGAAGACAACTCATCTGGGTTAGACTCTGGGAAATATTTTAACTTTCTATTATTACTAAAGAAGAGAGTATACTTGGTCCAGTACATTGAACTCAAGGGAGTGATCAGTTATCCAGCCAAGCATGAACCCTGGTAATAAATAAACTGTACAGCTATAAGAGAAAGTTAGGGAATAGAGGGAGATATACAAAGAGAGAGAGAAAGAGAGAAAAGAGAAAGAGAGAAAGAGAGAGAGAAAGAGAGAAAGAGAGCGAGAGAAGGTGAATAGTAAGCAAGAGAATGCTACATTAATATGACACTCACTTCTTGGGTGGGCAGAGATGTTCGGAGACTTATCACCTGAAACAAAACAATTCAACAATTCAACACACGGACCACAAAGACAGGACATGATATATTTCACATGAACCCACTCTACATTAACATACAAAGCACGCAACCTCAACTCCCATCTTCAAAACTATTCCTACCTTTAGTCCTAGCTCAAATTATCTCTGCATCTATCTGCATTGCAGTTGGGCGGCTATATTGAATTGAACCCACAGCAAATATATTTCCTCCAGTCAAGCTCCCAAAACTTCACGGATCGACATGTTTACATTACAGAGATATAACCGCGAGGCCACTTGAAAAAGCTCCCCATCAATGTGAACTGATTACAGTCCGCCAAGATGATATAGGTACAACAAAAACAGATCACTAAACTCTGAATCAGTGAATGGTTTTGCAAATAATAAAAGCGGTCGATGAGATTCGACATCTGTTGGGAGTTAGAGTGTGTCCATTCTGTGCCAGCTAGCTAAGTGAAACCACTGCACTAAGCCATAACATAACTGTAACAAATGATGTGAGTAAGTGAAGCTTTGCAACAAATTTCAGTCGTTAGACTACGTAATTCATTGTAGTGTTACAAATGTGCAATAATCCCGTCAATGGAAACGTCACAAACAAAGCGATAGCTGTTTTACTCATTGTTATGTTCCCAGTTTCTGTGTTGTGGTTTGTGTATTTGTATGTATGTGTGTGTTTCAGGATGGCTTCCTGAAATTCCCCCAAGCAGCTGATTGGTCGGCCCCCATTGCTAATTGGAGAGCTGACCCCGCCCCTCGTCAGAAACAGCTGTCTTCAAATACAGACTCCTTCTGAAGCAATATAAGGCTGTGTTCTTTTGCTCAGAAGAGAGATGATTGCTGAGAGAATAGAGCTGAGGGAGAGAATAGAGCTGTGTTGATTGTGGTTTTGATTGTGTCCTGTGTTGATTGTGTCCTGTGTTGATTGTGTCCTGTGTTGATTGTGTCCTGTGTTGATTGTTGCTGGGGAGCTGATGGGTAAATTCTGTGTTAGTTGTTGCTCAGAGTTTGTTAAGTATTGTGTAGCTGCTGATTCTGAGGTATGTGTGTGCCAATAGGATGCAGTGGTTTTGATCATTGAAATAGTTTTTTGTTCCCAGGGGGAAGGGAAGGCACCTTGGGAGTGCTTAGGCAAGAGGCTCGAGGGCATACATATACCCGTAGTATATACTCTGTCTATGCACACTAGGTTAAGACCTGGGCGGACCACCCCCTGTAATTTGGCTTAGTGCGCCAGGTGGTGCTAGTTAGGTTAGTAGTGGGTAGACCGGTTAGATAGGAGAGAGGGGGCTTTGACATTTACTTTCTTTGCTTTGGTTCCGTCCAGCCCCTTTTCCCAAAAAATATCAGTGTGATGGAATAAATTCCCTGTAAATGGTACCGATCTCTGCCTTTGTCATCCTTACTCGCACCTACAGTCCCATACCTCTTTCACTCCACGGGGGAGTGGAGTTGTATCAGGGCGTTCCCTCTTCCTAGAGGCGTACGTAACACTCATGGAACTGCGATCAATAGCTGTGTTGATGTCCCATAAGATTGATTGAACAACACAGAGTTATGAGTGTAGCTAGACTTTTCACTGGACTTTTCTTAAAGGACATTCAGTAACTGAAGATGAAGCATCATCTGATGATTGGGCCGCTGATGAGACCTACTGGTCGGAACTCAGGTCTCCTGTGCACGACATTACTATTTTAACTGTCTGAGCTAAAGCCTAGGCACTAGCTCAGGGAGCAAACACAAGACGATGTTACTCACCACACGAGCATGGCTGACTCAACCATCTCCATTATTGATTACTTGACATGTCGGGTCGATGTAGGAGTGTATTGGGGATGAGACAGAGATTGGATGAAGACTGTGTTTTGTATTCTTACAGAGCTTGAGGGTAGATGGAGGGTCGATGTAGGTTGGATGAAGGGTAGGTTAGATGTAGGAGTGTATAGGGGATGAGACAGAGATTGGATGAAGACTGTGTTTTGTATTCTTACAGGTTGTAGATGAAGGGATGAAGGGTAGGGTAGATGTAAGGTATATGTAGGTTAGATGTAGGAGTGTATAGGGGATGAGACAGAGATTGGATGAAGACAGTGTTTTGTATTCTTACAGCGTTTGAGCTTGCAGTAGTCCCATGGGATAGAGGGGTCTGTAGTGTGACACCAGGGACCGTGCTTATCCTGGTCTGGATTCCTGCACAGGTTCCTCTCCAGACCCACACTGGATTCTCCACTGGAAAACACAACATATATGAGGACACATGCATAAGCACATACACACAGAGACACATACTGTAGATACACATATACTGTATGTAGACACGCACACATACACACAGATACACATACTGTAGACACATATGTATGTAGACACTCACACATACACACAGATACTGTATGTAGACACTCACACACATACACACAGAGACACATACTGTAGATACACATATACTGTATGTAGACACTCACACATACACACAGAGACACATACTGTAGATACACATATACTGTATGTAGACACGCACACATACACACAGAGACATATACTGTAGACACTCACACATATACTGTATGTAGACACGCATACACACAGAGACACATACTGTAGATACACACAGAGACACTCACACATACACACACAGAGACACATACTGTAGATACACATATACTGTATGTAGTAGACATACACACAGAGACACACAGATACACATATACTGTATGTAGACACTCACACATACACACAGACACATACTGTAGATACACATATACTGTATGTAGACACACACATACACACAGAGACACATACTGTAGATACACATATACTGTATGTAGACACGCACACATACACACAGAGACACATACTGTAGATACACATATACTGTATGTAGACACACACACATACACACAGAGACACATACTGTAGATACACATATACTGTATGTAGACACTCACACATACACACAGAGACACATACTGTAGATACACATATACTGTATGTAGACACGCACACACATACACACAGAGACACATACTGTAGACACTACACACATACACACAGATACACATATACTGTATGTAGACACACACACACATACACACAGAGACACATACTGTAGATACACATATACTGTATGTAGACACACACACATACACACAGAGACACATACTGTAGATACACATATACTGCACACATGTAGACACTCACACACATACACACAGAGACACATACTGTAGATACACATATACTGTATGTAGACACACACACACACATACACACAGAGACACATACTGTAGATACACATATACTGTATGTAGACACACACATACACACAGAGACACATACTGTAGATACACATATACTGTATGTAGACACACACATACACACAGAGACACATACTGTAGATACACATATACTGTATGTAGACACACACACACACACAGAGACACATACTGTAGATACACATATACTGTATGTAGACACATACACACAGAGACACATACTGTAGATACACATATACTGTATGTAGACACACACACAGAGACACATACTGTAGATACACATATACTGTATGTAGACATGCACACATACACACAGAGACACATACTGTAGATACACATATACTGTATGTAGACACACACACATACACACAGAGACACATACTGTAGATACACATATACTGTATGTAGACACACACAGAGACACATACTGTAGATACACATATACTGTATGTAGACACACACAGAGACACATACTGTAGATACACATGGAAAAGTCTGACGCCATAACTGCATTCAGGTTGGAAACTTTGACTCAGCTGTTACTTTCAGGGCAGTGAATCCTCAGAGTTCCAGCTATGCAGAGGCCTTACAAGGAAGCAAAGCAGTTTTGTGGAGAGTGCTCCGGGGAATATTAAAGTATGCAATCCCAGCAATCACAAGGAAGAAGCTACAGACTCAACTCAAAGATACAGTCCAAACACTGTAAACGTGGACTCAAGATCTGGTCGTATACTTCACTGCACATAGACTAAACCGAGCCTAAACAGATGCCTTCGGTAGTCTTGTTGAAACAGCAATTCCAGTCCTTCAGTTTCATACATTCAAATAATTGGAATATCTTTAGATGTGATCAATTTGTTGGAGTGCTTGGATCAGGATTGACTGGTACCCTGAGACAAACACAATGTGAGGAGAGGGGGAACCGATTTGTCAGCCAGTGTGAAGATAATTTCACTTCCCCCACCAATGTTAAACAAGCTGTAACCTTTACGCCATTTTTCTGCACCGACCCCTTGACCTTGTGCGAGGGGCAGACTCGCTGGCTGCGGGCCCAGGAGGGAAGCTGATTGGCTTTGATCTGCCGGGCCGAGGAAGCACTTCCTGGGGTCACGGGTCAGCTCTGGCACATGTCCATCTGTCGCTGCCATTTTGGCTTTTAAATTCCTTTAAATGCAGCATTTCTAACAGCCAGGGCCAACGTTAGCTATGGTACTTTAGCATGGGGGCACACGGATGTGGAGAGAGGGGCAGACTATACACCCCTCCAGGGTGGCTTGTTCTAGAAGTTCTGGAAGCACCGTAAGGCTTCCTCTCTGTCAGCTAGAAAATAATAGCAGGCCCAGAACTGACCGGTGGGGCCTGATTTCCTGTCGTTGTTTGTTTTCACGGCTTAAATATATTCATTTACAAGGGATTTTCTCTAAGCAACGGGAAATACCTCGTCACAAATACAGTTCATCGAAAAAGACAGACAATTTGAAAAATGTCAACGAAACCTTCCCATACATTGCTTGAACCCATAGTTTTACTTTTTCTCATGTGAATATGGATTGAGAGGTAAGTTCCAGTTGTGTGTAGCTGGTAAGTGTGTGTAATGTATGAGGTTTACTGTACCTGTTGCTATGATTTGCCCAGAGTCCGCAGGAATTCCTGATCTGGTCTTGGATAAATTGCCTGTGTAATTCCTCCATTGTCCTCATAACAATCTGGGACAGACAGAGATAGAGAAGGAGAAAAAATAAAACACAGAGTAGTCTTAAACCGACCCTATATGTGGTTTATTGAGATAACCATCTACAGTCTCTTTCGCTCTCTCCCACAGACACGAACGCACACACACACACACAGCTATACCCATAGTGTAGAACAAAACGTGTTGATTCAACCTAAAATTGGTAGGCTACCAGCTGCAATAGGATTGTTAGTTTGTTCAACAGAAATGTTGTTGAGCAAAACTCACAATCCTATTGCAGCTGGTTGCCTTACAATTGTACATTGAATCAACATGTTTTTGTGCGTAGGTCCACTTGACAACATTCTGATATTGATGCCATCGTAAAAAAATCACGTTGAAACGGGCTCGATTTGTGGTTTGGATTTATTTAACATGTTGTGCCAATCTATAATTGGTGGTTCCCAAATGGAATAAAAGAGCCAGGAAGATTTCTCCCCCATATCGGCTGTTGTTAAGCGGAACCAGAGGTACCTGTAGTGACCAAGCAGTCTCTTTTCCTCCAAAAAGCTCTTTTGAAATGCGAAGCATAGACATGTATGAGTGAGAGAGAATTCCAGCAAACTTTGAATTGCTGTCTGACCATTTGTTGTTTCTTCTTGTAATTTGAGGAAAATGAATTTGTAGGGCAAACAAACCAAAACCAAACATGGCCAAAAGAATGCCAGTCGTCTGTTTCAGTAAGCGACCACAGCTCATTCTCAATATATTGCTGCTGAAGTTTAGAGGTCAATTGCAAATACAGTACATAGCAGCCATACATCTGATTACACCACATATCTAGTCATTCACATAGCATACAGTATATTGTTTAAACATTCGTACCATGCACATACAGTTGAAGTCGGAAGTTTACATTTACTCGGGTTGGAGTCATTACAACTCGTTTTTCAAACACTCCACAAATGTCTTGTTAACAAACTTTTTATTTTATTTCACCTTTATTTAACCAGGTAGGCTAGTTGAGAACAAGTTCTCATTTGCAACTGCGACCTGGCCAAGATAAAGCATAGCAGTGTGAACAGACAACACAGAGTTACACATGGAGTAAACAATTAGCAAGTCAATAACACAGTAGAAAAAATGGGCAGTCTATATACAATGTGTGCAAAAGGCATGAGGAGGTAGGCGAATAATACAATTTTGCAGATTAACACTGGAGTGATAAATGATCAGATGGGCATGTACAGGTAGAGATATTGGTGTGCAAAAGAGCAGAAAAGTAAATAAATAAAAACAGTATAAAAACAGTATGGGAATGAGGTAGGTGAAAAAGGGTGAGCTATTTACCTATAGACTATGTACAGCTGCAGCGATCGGTTAGCTGCTCGGATAGCTGATGTTTGAAGTTGGTGAGGGAGATAAAAGTCTCCAACTTCAGCGATTTTTGCAATTGCTCCAGTCACAGGCAGCAGAGTACTGGAACGAAAGGCGGCCAAATGAGGTGTTGGCTTTAGGGATGATCAGTGAGATACACCTGCTGGAGCGCGTGCTACGGATGGGTGTTGCCATCGTGACCAGTGAACTGAGATAAGGCGGAGCTTTACCTAGCATGGACTTGTAAATGACCTGGAGCCAGTGGGTCTGGCGACGAATATGTAGTGAGGGCCAGCCGACTAGAGCATACAAGTCGCAGTGGTGGGTGGTATAAGGTGCTTTAGTGACAAAACGGATGGCACTGTGATAGACTGCATCCAGTTTGCTGAGTAGAGTGTTGGAAGCCATTTTGTAGATGACATCGCCGGTCGAGGATCGGTAGGATAGTCAGTTTTACTAGGGTAAGCTTGGCAGCGTGAGTGAAGGAGGCTTTGTTGCGGAATAGAAAGCCGACTCTGGATTTGATTTTTGATTGGAGATGTTTGATGTGAGTCTGGAAGGAGAGTTTGCAGTCTAGCCAGACACCTAGGTACTTATAGATGTCCACATATTCAAGGTTGGAACCATCCAGGGTGGTGATGCTAGTCGGGCATGCGGGTGCAGGCAGCGATCGGTTGAAAAGCATGCATTTGGTTTTACTCGCGTTTAAGAGCAGTTGGAGGCCACGGAAGGAGTGCTGTATGGCATTGAAGCTCGTTTGGAGGTTTGATAGCACAGTGTCCAATGACGGGCCGAAAGTATATAGAATGGTGTCGTCTGCGTAGAGGTGGATCAGGGAATCGCCCGCAGCAAGAGCAACATCATTGATATATACAGAGAAAAGAGTCGGCCCGAGAATTGAACCCTGTGGCACCCCCATAGAGACTGCCAGAGGACCGGACAGCATGCCCTCTGATTTGACACACTGAACTCTGTCTGCAAAGTAATTGGTGAACCAGGCAAGGCAGTCATCCGAAAAACCGAGGCTGTTGAGTCTGCCGATAAGAATTTGGTGATTGACAGAGTCGAAAGCCTTGGCGAGGTCGATGAAGACGGCTGCACAGTACTGTCTTTTATCGATGGCGGTTATGATGTCATTTAGTACCTTGAGTGTGGCTGAGGTGCACCCGTGACCGGCTCGGAAACCAGATTGCACAGCGGAGAAGGTACGGTGGGATTCGAGATGGTCAGTGACCTGTTTGTTGACTTGGCTTTCGAAGACCTTAGATAGGCAGGGCAGGATGGATATAGGTCTATAGCAGTTTGGGTCCAGGGTGTCTCCTCCTTTGAAGAGGGGGATGACTATAGTTTTGACAAGTCTGTTAAGACATCTACTTTGTGCATGACACAAGTCATTTTTCCAACAATTGTTTACAAACAGATTATTTCACTTATAATTCAATGCATCACAATTCCAGTGGGTCAGAGGTTTACATACACTAAGTTGACTGTGCCTTTAAACAGCTTGGAAAATTCCAGAAAATGGTGTCATGGCTTTAGAAGCTTCTGATAGGCTAATTGGACTTGTACCTGTGGATGTACCTGATGTCCTTCTGTAGCTCAGTTGGTAGAGCATGGCGCTTGTAACGCCAGGGTAGTGGGTTCGATTCCCGGGACCACCCATACGTAGAATGTATGCACACATGACTGTAAGTCGCTTTGGATAAAAGCGTCTGCTAAAATGGCATATATAAGATATATTTCAAGGCCTACCTTCAAACTCAGTGC
>NW_026289403.1:0-5912 GCF_023373465.1 Oncorhynchus keta
GCGGCAGAGAGTGAAAACTGATTTACAACGGTGTCGTTTAATATCCATAAACCACAGTCAGCAGAACAATACAATAAGCGAGTCAAACAAAACCGGGAATCACCAGCATACCGTTGTATAAGCACTACAAGAAACAATTACCCACAAGGACATGGGGGGGACAGAGGGTTATGAAAAGTGGATCAGCGTTGGCTAGAAGGTTGGTGACTTCAACCGCCGAACGCCGCCCGAACAAGGAGAGGGAACAACTTCGGTGGAAGTCGTGACAGTTATGCATATTATTATTAGTAATAATAGGGGAGGGGGGTAGTTACTACAGTATATCCTGTTCATTTTTGGTACTGTTATTAATACTGTTATTAATACCGATATTAGTACTGGTATTAGTACTATTATTAGTACTATTATTAGTATGGTTATTAATACTGTCATTAATACTGTTATTAGTACTATTATTAGTACTACTATTATTAGTACTATTATTAGTAATGTTATTAGTATTGTTATTGGTACTGGTATTAATACTGTCATTAGTACTGTTATTAATACTGCTATTAGTACTGTTATTAGTTCTGTTATTGGTACTGTTATTAATACTGTTATTAATACTGCTATTAGTAATGTTATTAGTACTGGTATTAATACTGTCATTAGTACTGTTATTAATACCGATATTAGTACTGTTATTAGTACTATTATTAGTACTATTATTAGTATGGTTATTAATACTGTCATTAATACTGTTACTAGTACTATTATTAGTACTATTATTAGTAATGTTATTAATACTGCTATTAGTACTGCTATTTGAGTGAATTCTGAAAAATTGGGAAACGTTTTACATTTCCGTCTTCTGTTACCTCTTCAGACATCTATCAGATGTATTAACACATTAGGTATTTCTGAAATCCTGTTTCCTAATCACCAAAAATGTTATTGTCATTTTGGTACAATTAGGACTATAATGATTGTCACGTTCTGACCTTTATTTTCTGTGTTTTGTGTTTAGTTAGTATGGTCAGGGCGTGAGTTGGGTGGGTAGTCTATGTTTGTTTTTCTATGTTTTGGTTATTTCGATGTTTCGGCCTAGTATGGTTCTCAATCAGAGGCAGGTGTCATTAGTTGTCTCTGATTGAGAATCATACTTAGGTGGCCTGGGTTTCACTGTGTGTTTGTGGGTGATTGTTTCCTGGTTCCCTGTGTGTGCACCAGATAGGACTGTTTTTGAGTTTTTCACATTTCTTGTTTTGTTAGTTTTGTTCATGTGTACCTTAAAGCATTAAAGAAGTACCATGGAAAATTACCACGCCGCGTATTGGTCCTCTGATCCCGTTTCGCCTCTCCTCTTCGGAAGAAGAGGAGGAAACTCATTACAGAATCACCCACCACAATCGGACCAAGCGGCGTGGTAAAGGACAGCGACGACAGCAGCAGCAGCAACAACACCAGCATCAGAGCTGAATCTGGACTACACAACTTGGGAGGAGATAGATAGGTGGGCGGTCGACCCAGGAGAGTGCCGGAGCCCACTGGGATTCGATGGAGCAATGCAAGGAAGGTTACAGGAGAATGAGGTTGGCAGAAGCCAGCACGGCAGTGCGACAGGTACGAGAGGCAGCCCCAAATTTTTTTTTTTTGGGGAGCACACAGGTGTGGTACTAAGCCAGGTAGCAGACCTGGAGCTCACTCCTCGTGCTTATGATAAGCAGCGCATTACTGGTCAGGGCACCGTGTTATGCGGTTGAGCGCACGGTGTCGCCAGTGCGTGTCCATAGCCCGGTGCGCTATAGGGCAGCCCCCGAGAGTGCCATGCGAGTGTGGGCATTGAGCCAGGGCGTATGGTGCCTGCTCAGCGGGTCTGGTCGCCGGCATTTAGTCTTGGTCCAGGTTATCCTGCGCCGGCTCTGCGTGCTGTGTCTCCCGGGCGCTGGGAGGTGCAGTGCGTCCTCTGCCTGCGCCTCCGCTCGTACCGGCAACTGTGGGAGTGGAGCCTAGGGAGAGGTGCGTGTAGTAAGCACTAGATCTCCCGTGCTTACCCACAGCCCGGTTCAACCTGTGCCTGCACTCTGGAGGGTCCGGGCTGGTAGTTGTCCAGCCTGGGGAAGTGGTGCCAGGTTGCGCACCAGAGCTCCAGTGCTCACCCACAGCCCGATCTTTCAGGCTCCTCCTAACATCAAGCCTCCTGAAAGTCTCCCCAGCCTGGTAGTTCCTGTGGCAGCCCCACGCACCAGGCTGTCTCTCAGTATCTCCTCCCTGCAGGTGCTCCCGCCTGTCGGAGCCTCCCGCCTGTCCGGCGCCGCTGCTGGAGCCTCCCGCCTGTCCGGCGCCACTGCCAGGCCTCCCGCCTGTCCGGCGCCGCTGCCCAGGCCTCCCGCCTGTCCGGCGCCGCTGCTGGAGCCTCCCGCCTGTCGGGCCTCCCGCCTGTCAGCGCCGCTGCGGAGCCTCCCGCCTGTCGGCGCCACTGCGAGAGCCTCCGCCTGTCGGCGCCGCTGCCCCGGGCCTCCCGCCTGTCCGGCGCCGCTGCCGGAGCGTCCCGCCTGTCCGGCGCCGCTGCCGGAGCCCCTCAGCCCAGAGGCGCCAGAGCCCCTCAGCCCAGAGGCGCCAGAGCCCCTCAGCCCAGAGGCGCCAGAGCCCCTGTCCCTCTGTCCAGAGCCCCTGTCCCTCTGTCCAGAGCCCCTGTCCCTCTGTCCCGAGCTGCCCCTCTGTCCAGTGGGGTCATTGAGAGGGGTTGCCATGGTGAGAAAGCCACGGAGGCGGACAATAAGGCGGACAAAGACAATGGTGAAGTGGGGTCCGCGTCCCGCGCCAGAACCGCCACCGCGGACAGACGCCCACCCAGACCCTCCCCTATAGGTCAAGGTTTTGCGGCCGGAGTCCGCACCTTTGAGGGGTACTGTCACGTTCTGACCTTTATTTTCTGTGTTTTGTGTTTAGTTAGTATGGTCAGGGCGTGAGTTGGGTGGGTAGTCTATGTTTGTTTTTCTATGTTTTGGTTATTTCGATGTTTCGGCCTAGTATGGTTCTCAATCAGAGGCAGGTGTCATTAGTTGTCTCTGATTGAGAATCATACTTAGGTAGCCTGGGTTTCACTCTGTGTTTGTGGGTGATTGTTTCCTGTCTCTGTGTGTGCACCAGATAGGACTGTTTTTGAGTTTTCACATTTCTTGTTTTGTTAGTTTGTTCATGTGTACCTTAAAGCATTAAAAAGTACCATGGAAAATTACCACGCCGCGTATTGGTCCTCTGATCCGTTTCGCCTCTCCTCTTCGGAAGAAGAGGAGGAAACTCATTACAGAATCACCCACCACAATCGGACCAAGCGGCGTGGTAAAGGACAGCGACGACAGCAGCAGCAGCAGCAACAACAGCGGCCAGCATCAGAGCTGAATCTGGACTACACAACTTGGGAGGAGATAGATAGGTGGGCGGTCGACCCAGGGAGAGTGCCGGAGCCCGCCTGGGATTCGATG
Source organism: Oncorhynchus keta (assembly GCF_023373465.1). NCBI lineage: Eukaryota > Metazoa > Chordata > Actinopteri > Salmoniformes > Salmonidae > Oncorhynchus > Oncorhynchus keta. The sequence continues at coordinate 3,471 of NW_026289403.1, forward strand.
GAGCAATGCAAGGAAGGTTACAGGAGAATGAGGTTGGCGAAGCCAGCACGGCAGTGCGACAGGTACGAGAGGCAGCCCCAAATTTTTTTGGGGGGGGGGCACACGAGGTGTGGTACTAAGCCAGGTAGCAGACCTGAGCTCACTCCTCGTGCTTATGATAAGCAGCGCATTACTGGTCAGGCACCGTGTTATGCGGTTGAGCGCACGGTGTCGCCAGTGCGTGTCCATAGCCCGGTGCGCTATAGGGCAGCCCCGAGAGTGCCATGCGAGTGTGGGCATTGAGCCAGGGCGTATGGTGCCTGCTCAGCGGGTCTGGTCGCCGGTACGCAGTCTTGGTCCAGGTTATCCTGCGCCGGCTCTGCGTGCTGTGTCTCCGGGCGCTGGGAGGGTGCAGTGCGTCCTCTGCCTGCGCTCCGCTCGTACCGGGCAACTGTGGGAGTGGAGCCTAGGGGAGAGGTGCGTGTAGTAAGCACTAGATCTCCCGTGCTTACCCACAGCCCGGTTCAACCTGTGCCTGCACTCTGGAGGGTCCGGGCTCGAGTAGTTGTCCAGCCTGGGGAAGTGGTGCCAAGGTTGCGCACCAGAGCTCCAGTGCTCACCCACAGCCCGATCTTTCAGGCTCCTCCTAACATCAAGCCTCCTGAAAGTCTCCCCAGCCTGGTAGTTCCTGTGGCAGCCCCACGCACCAGGCTGTCTCTCAGTCTCCTCCCTGCAGGTGCTCCCGCCTGTCCGGAGCCTCCCGCCTGTCCGGCGCCGCTGCTGGAGCCTCCCGCCTGTCCGGCGCCACTGCCGGAGCCTCCCGCCTGTCCGGCGCCGCTGCCGGAGCCTCCCGCCTGTCCGGCGCCGCTGCTGGAGCCTCCCGCCTGTCCGGAGCCTCCCGCCTGTCCGGCGCCGCTGCCGGAGCCTCCCGCCTGTCCGGCGCCACTGCCGGAGCCTCCCGCCTGTCCGGCGCCGCTGCCGGAGCCTCCCGCCTGTCCGGCGCCGCTGCCGGAGCGTCCCGCCTGTCCGGCGCCGCTGCCGGAGCCCCTCAGCCCAGAGGCGCCAGAGCCCCTCAGCCCAGAGGCGCCAGAGCCCCTCAGCCCAGAGGCGCCAGAGCCCCTGTCCCTCTGTCCAGAGCCCCTGTCCCTCTGTCCAGAGCCCCTGTCCCTCTGTCCCGAGCTGCCCCTCTGTCCAGTGGGGTCATTGAGAGGGGTTGCCATGGTGAGAAAGCCACGGAGGCGGACAATAAGGCGGACAAAGACAATGGTGAAGTGGGGTCCGCGTCCCGCGCCAGAACCGCCACCGCGGACAGACGCCCACCCAGACCCTCCCCTATAGGTCAAGGTTTTGCGGCCGGAGTCCGCACCTTTGAGGGGTACTGTCACGTTCTGACCTTTATTTTCTGTGTTTTGTGTTTAGTTAGTATGGTCAGGGCGTGAGTTGGGTGGGTAGTCTATGTTTGTTTTTCTATGTTTTGGTTATTTCGATGTTTCGGCCTAGTATGGTTCTCAATCAGAGGCAGGTGTCATTAGTTGTCTCTGATTGAGAATCATACTTAGGTAACCTGGGTTTCACTGTGTGTTTGTGGGTGATTGTTTCCTGTCTCTGTGTGTGCACCAGATAGGACTGTTTTTGAGTTTTCACATTTCTTGTTTTGTTAGTTTGTTCATGTGTACCTTAAAGCATTAAAAAAGTACCATGGAAAATTACCACGCCGCGTATTGGTCCTCTGATCCGTTTCGCCTCTCCTCTTCGGAAGAAGAGGAGGAAACTCATTACAATGATGGTGTCACAGTTTATCAAACCTTTTGTCCCAATCTATCAAATATAAACTGAAAAGATGGTTTTGACTCCTGTGAATATGATCAACATTATATATATTTTAAATTAGGAAACATCTTTGAGGATTTCAGAAATGTAACCTAATATGTTGGATAGAAGTTGAAAGAGTGTTCCTCTTATTGCATTCACAAACTATTCATACTTGACAGTTTATTGTTACAGCCTGAATTCAAAATATATATATTTTTTAAATCACTTATCTACACACAATATCCCTATAACGACACAGTGAAAACACTGTTTTTAGAAATGTTAGCAAATGTATGGAAAATTAAATACAGAAATATCAAATTTACATAAGTAAGTATTCACAACCCGGATTCAATACTTTGTAGAAGCACTTTTGGCAGGGATTACAGTAGTGAGTCTTTCTGGGTAAGTCTCTAAGAGCTGTCCACAACTGGATTGTGCAACATTTTCCCATTATTCTGTTCAAAATTCTTCAAGCTCTGTCAAATTGGTTGTTGATCATTGCAAGACAACCATTTTCAGGTCTTGGGAGAGATTTTCAAGTAGATTAAAGTCAAAACTGTAACTTGGCTGCTCAGGAACATTCACTGTCTTCTTGCTAAGCAACTCCAGTGTAGATTTGACCTTGTATTTGGGTTTTTGTCCTGCTGA
>NW_026289404.1:7500-15000 GCF_023373465.1 Oncorhynchus keta
AGGCCTCAGCGTGGTGGTAGGGGAGAGGCCTCAGCGTGGTGGTAGGGGAGAGGCCTCAGCGTGGTGGTAGGGGAGAGGCCTCAGCGTGGTGGTAGGGAGAGGCCTCAGCGTGGTGGTAGGGGAGAGGCCTCAGCGTGGTGGTAGGGGAGAGGCCTCAGCGTGGTCAGGTGGGGGAGAGGCCTCAGCGTGGTGGTAGGGGAGAGGCCTCAGCGTGGTGGTAGCGTGGGGGAGAGGCCTCAGCGTGGTGGTAGGGAGAGGCCTCAGCGTGGTGGTAGGGGAGAGGCCTCAGCGTGGTGGTAGGGAGAGGCCTCAGCGTGGTGGTAGGGGAGAGGCCTCAGCGTGGTGGTAGGCCTCAGCGTGGTGGTAGGGGAGAGGCCTCAGCGTGGTGGTAGGGGAGAGGTCAGCGTGGTGGGGAGAGGCCTCAGCGTGGTGGTAGGGGAGAGGCCTCAGCGTGGTGGTCAGCGTGGGGAGAGGCCTCAGCGTGGTGGTAGGGGAGAGGCCTCAGCGTGGTGGTAGGGAGAGGCCTCAGCGTGGTGGTAGGGGAGAGGCCTCAGCGTGGTGGTCAGCGTGGTGGTAGGGGAGAGGCCTCAGCGTGGTGGTAGGGGAGAGGCCTCAGCGTGGTGGTGGTGGGGAGAGGCCTCAGCGTGGTGGTAGGGAGAGGCCTCAGCGTGGTGGTAGGGAGAGGCCTCAGCGTGGTGGTAGGGAGAGGCCTCAGCGTGGTGGTAGGGAGAGGCCTCAGCGTGGTGGTAGGGAGAGGCCTCAGCGTGGTGGTAGGGAGAGGCCTCAGCGTGGTGGTAGGGAGAGGCCTCAGCGTGGTGGTAGGGAGAGGCCTCAGCGTGGTGGTAGGGAGAGGCCTCAGCGTGGTGGTAGGGAGAGGCCTCAGCGTGGTGGTAGGGAGAGGCCTCAGCGTGGTGGTAGGGAGAGGCCTCAGCGTGGTGGTAGGGAGAGGCCTCAGCGTGGTGGTAGGGAGAGGCCTCAGCGTGGTGGTAGGGAGAGGCCTCAGCGTGGTGGTAGGGAGAGGCCTCAGCGTGGTGGTAGGGGAGAGGCCTCAGCGTGGTGGTAGGGGAGAGGCCTCAGCGTGGTGGCCTCAGCGTGGGGAGAGGCCTCAGCGTGGTGGTAGGGAGAGGCCTCAGCGTGGTGGTAGGGGAGAGGCCTCAGCGTGGTGCCTCAGCGTGGTGGTAGGGAGAGGCCTCAGCGTGGTGGTAGGGGAGAGGCCTCAGCGTGGTGGTAGGGGAGAGGCCTCAGCGTGGTGGTAGGGAGAGGCCTCAGCGTGGTAGGGGAGAGGCCTCAGCGTGGTGGTAGGGGAGAGGCCTCAGCGTGGTGGTAGGGAGTAGGGGAGGCCTCAGCGTGGTGGTAGGGGAGAGGCCTCAGCGTGGTGGTAGGGAGAGGCCTCAGCGTGGTGGTCAGCGTGGGGAGAGGCCTCAGCGTGGTGGTAGGGGAGAGGCCTCAGCGTGGTGGTAGGGGAGAGGCCTCAGCGTGGTGGTAGGGAGAGGCCTCAGCGTGGTGGTAGGGGAGAGGCCTCAGCGTGGTGGTAGGCCTCAGCGTGGGGAGAGGCCTCAGCGTGGTGGTAGGGAGAGGCCTCAGCGTGGTGGTCAGCGTGGGGGAGAGGCCTCAGCGTGGTGGTAGGGAGAGGCCTCAGCGTGGTGGTCAGCGTGGTGGTAGGGGAGAGGCCTCAGCGTGGTGGTAGGGGAGGCCTCAGCGTGGTGGTAGGGGAGAGGCCTCAGCGTGGTGGTAGGGGAGAGGCCTCAGCGTGGTGGTAGGGGAGAGGCCTCAGCGTGGTGGTAGGGGAGGCCTCAGCGTGGTGGTAGGGAGAGGCCTCAGCGTGGTGGTAGGGGAGAGGCCTCAGCGTGGTGGTAGGGAGAGGCCTCAGCGTGGTGGTCAGCGTGGTGGGGGAGAGGCCTCAGCGTGGTGGTAGGGAGAGGCCTCAGCGTGGTGGTAGGGAGAGGCCTCAGCGTGGTGGTAGGGAGAGGCCTCAGCGTGGTGGTAGGGAGAGGCCTCAGCGTGGTGGTAGGGAGAGGCCTCAGCGTGGTGGTAGGGAGAGGCCTCAGCGTGGTGGTAGGGAGAGGCCTCAGCGTGGTGGTAGGGAGAGGCCTCAGCGTGGTGGTAGGGAGAGGCCTCAGCGTGGTGGTAGGGAGAGGCCTCAGCGTGGTGGAGAGGCCTCAGCGTGGTGGTGGCCTCAGCGTGGTGGAGGGAGAGGCCTCAGCGTCAGCGTGGGGAGGGAGGCCTCAGCGTGGTGGTAGGGGAGAGGCCTCAGCGTGGTGGTAGGGGAGAGGCCTCAGCGTGGTGGTAGGGGAGAGGCCTCAGCGTGGTGGTAGGGGAGAGGCCTCAGCGTGGTGGTAGGGGGAGAGGCCTCAGCGTGGTGGTAGGGGAGAGGCCTCAGCGTGGTGGTAGGGAGAGGCCTCAGCGTGGTGGTAGGGAGAGGCCTCAGCGTGGTGGTAGCGTGGGGAGAGGCCTCAGCGTGGTGGTCAGCGTGGTGGGAGAGGCCTCAGCGTGGTGGTAGGGGAGAGGCCTCAGCAGGCCTGTGGTGGTAGGGGAGGATCATATCTCCCTTCCTACCAACCTAAATCCCTGAAGCTGGAGACGCACATCTCCCTCACTAACTTTAAGCATCGGCTGTCAGAGCAGCTCACAGATCACTGTACCTGTACACAGCGCATCTGTAAATAGCCCATCTGTAAACAGCCCACCCAACTACCTCATCCCCATACTGTTATTATATATATTTATCTTGCTCCTTTGCACCCCAGTATCTCTACCTGCACATTCATCATCTGCTCATCTATCACTCCAGTGTTTAATTGCTAAATTGTAATTACTTTACCACTGTGGCCTATTGTATTGCCTTACCTCCATAATCTTACTTCATTTACACACACTGTATATAGACTTTTCTATTGTGTTATTGACTGTACGTTTGTTTATTCCATGTGTAACTCTGTGTTGTTGTTGTTTGTGTCACACTGCTTTGCTTTATCTTGGCCAGGTATCAGTTGTAAATGAGAACTTGTTCTCAACTGGCCTACCTGGTTCAATAAAGGTGACCTGGTCTACCCGGTTCAATAAAGGTGACCTGGTCTACCCGGTTCAATAAAGGTGACCTGGTCTACCCGGTTCAATAAAGGTGACCTGGTCTACCCGGTTCAATAAAGGTGACCTGGTCTACCCGGTTCAATAAAGGTGACCTGGTTCAATAAAGGTGACCTGGTCTACCCGGTTCAATAAAGGTGACCTGGTCTACCCGGTTAAATAAAGGTGACCTGGTCTACCCGGTTAAATAAAGGTGACCTGGTCTACCCGGTTAAATAAAGGTGACCTGGTCTACCCGGTTAAATAAAGGTGACCTGGTCTACCCGGTTAAATAAAGGTGACCTGGTCTACCCGGTTCAATAAAGGTGACCTGGTCTACCCGGTTCAATAAAGGTGACCTGGTCTACCCGGTTCAATAAAGGTGACCTGGTCTACCCGGTTCAATAAAGGTGACCTGGTCTACCCGGTTAAATAAAGGTGACCTGGTCTACCCGGTTAAATAAAGGTGACCTGGTCTACCCGGTTAAATAAAGGTGACCTGGTCTACCCGGTTAAATAAAGGTGACCTGGTCTACCCGGTTAAATAAAGGTGACCTGGTCTACCTGGTTAAATAAAGGTGATCTGGTCTACCCGGTTAAATAAAGGTGATCTGGTCTACCTGGTTAAATAAAGGTGATCTGGTCTACCTGGTTAAATAAAGGTGATCTGGTCTACCTGGTTAAATAAAGGTGACCTGGTCTACCCGGTTAAATAAAGGTGATCTGGTCTACCCAGTTAAATAAAGGTGATCTGGTCTACCCGGTTTAATAAAGGTGATCTGGTCTACCTGGTTAAATAAAGGTGATCTGGTCTACCTGGTTAAATAAAGGTGATCTGGTCTACCTGGTTAAATAAAGGTGAAATCAAATTTAAAAAATGAATGTTAAATGTTAGATCCAGACTTGGTTCCATTTCAGATCCAAAAAGCAGGAAGCTTCAGGGATAATATCTATGGCTGTCCCAAACAGCACCCTCTTCCCTAAGTAGTGCACTACTTCAGGGATAATATCTATGGCTGTCCCAAACAGCACCCTCTTCCCTAAGTAGTGCACTACTTCAGGGATAATATCTATGGCTGTCCCAAACAGCACCCTCTTCCCTAAGTAGTGCACTACTTCAGGGATAATATCTATGGCTGTCCCAAACAGCACCCTCTTCCCTATATAGTGCACTACTTCAGGGATAATATCTATGGCTGTCCCAAACAGCACCCTCCTCCCTATATAGTGTACTACTTCAGGGATAATATCTATGGCTGTCCCAAACAGCACCCTCTTCCCTAAGTGGTGCACTAATTCAGGGATAATATCTATGGCTGTCCCAAACAGCACCCTCTTCCCTATATAGTGCAGTACTTCAGGGATAAGATCTATGGCTGTCCCAAATGGCATCCTCCTCCCTAAGTAGTGCACTATAGAGGGAAGAGGGTGCCATTTGGGACTAAAACAATATTTGAGTCAGAGGTGGATTTCAGCTTTACGGCGTTTCCTAGTCAGATGTTTCCCTTCAGGTCCACTGGGAGAGACAGTCTGTGTGTGTGTGTGTGTGTGTGTGTGGTTGAGGTGGCTGAACCAAGCCAAACTATCCAGCCAGGATGGGTTCTGTTCCATTACAAGTTTATATCTTCTGCTACAATCTGCTAGGTCATTCCAAACCAGCGAGAAAGTTATAGAAGGTGTGTGTGTGTGTGTGTGTGTGTGTGTGTGTGTGTGTTTCTCCAATTATCCACATCTGTGTTCACACATCACTCCAGCTGCTGTGAGTGTGTTCCTACGAGCAGCAGTCACCCTCTCTCTGACTCCTATCTCTCTCTGACCCCTCTCCTCACCGACACACACCTCTGTCTCTGACCCCTCTCCTCACCGACACACACCTCTCTCTCTGACCCCTCTCCTCACCGACACACACCTCTCTCTCTGACCCCTCTCCTCACCGACAGACACACACCTCTCTCTCTGACCCCTCTGCTTACTTCCTCTCACTGACAGACACACACCTGGCCAGGCTTTCCTCTGGTCCTCCTGGGGCCTCTGGGGCCAAGGCCTCCTTAAACAATAATAATCACCACGACACTAGTGCCTAGTTCCATATGTGTTATTTCATTTTGATGTCTTCCCTATTATTCTACATGTGTTCTGGTCCAGTGGAATGTTGTTCTGGTCCAGTAGAATGTTGTTCTGGTCCAGTAGAATGTTGTTCTGGTCCAGTAGAATGTTGTTCTGGTCCAGTAGAATGTTGTTCTGGTCCAGTAGAATGTTGTTCTGGTCCAGTAGAATGTTGTTCTGGTCCAGTAGAATGTTGTTCTGGTCCAGTAGAATGTTGTTCTGGTCCAGTAGAATGTTGTTCTGGTCCTATAGAATGTTGTTCTGGTCCTATATAATGTTGTTCTGGTCCTATATAATGTTGTTCTGGTCCTATAGAATGTTATTCTGGTCCTATAGATTGTTATCCTGGTCCTATAGATTGTTATTCTGGTCCTATAGAATGTTATTCTGGTCCTATAGAATGTTATTCTGGTCCTATAGAATGTTATTCTGGTCCTATAGAATGTTGTGCTGGTCCTATAGAATGTAATTCTGGTCCTATAGAATGTTGTGCTGGTCCTATAGAATGTAGATTGTTGTTCTGGTCCTATAGAATGTTGTTCTGGTCCTATAGAATGTTGTTCTGGTCCTATAGAATGTTGTTCTGGTCCTATATATTGTTATTCTGGTCCTATAGAATGTTGTTCTAGTCCTATAGAATGTTGTTATTCTGGTCCTATAGAATGTTGTTCTGGTCCTATATAATGTTGTTCTGGTCCTATATAATGTTGTTCTGGTCCTATAGAATGTTATCCTGGTCCTATAGATTGTTATCCTGGTCCTATAGATTGTTATCCTGGTCCTATAGATTGTTATTCTGGTCCTATAGAATGTTATTCTGGTCCTATAGAATGTTATTCTGGTCCTATAGAATGTTATTCTGGTCCTATAGAATGTTATTCTGGTCCTATAGATTGTTATTCTGGTCCTATAGAATGTTATTCTGGTCCTATAGAAAGCATTAACACAGCTTTTGGTAGTGTGTTCTGACTGAAAGTAATAAGGTGTAATCAGTCTCAGAACAAGGTGTTGTCTCAAGGGTGAAGGGTGAGTCATTTTCTACAGAACAGGTTGTGTTCAGGCGGGTTCAACATTCTGGAATGTTCAGGTACACACCGTGTAGTGGTTAAGAGCAGCAGCAGTTAAGAGCTTTGGGTCAGTAACCAAAATATTGCTGGTTCGAATCCTCGAGCTGACTAGTTGAAAAATCTGCTCATGTGCCCTTAAGCAAGGCACTTAGCCCTAATTGCTCCTGTAAGTCACAGTGGATAAGTGTGTCTGCTAAATTACAAAATTACATACTTTTGACATTTCCCTTTCCTGAACTCGACCAACAACCGGTGTAAACAGGAAGTGACATCACTCACCAGGTCCTTCTGGAAGTAGATGAGTACACCGGCTGCCACCTGACCAATCAGAATCAGCAGCAGGCAGGTGAAGTACTGGGGAGGAAGAGAGGATCATGGGATATATGAGATGACATCACCGTGGCAACAGTCCATCATAACAATGCATAAACACATCCTCCCAATCGCCAGACATCATCCCCTGCAGCATCGTTCAGACAGCAACACCACCTTGCCTTCAAATAGAAATGCATTATGTATTCAACTATGTATGTAAATAATTGACTAGAATGTGAACTTCCACATCATCTCCTAGACGCTGCTACAATATCCAACTGGAACAGCCACGCGGCTTTATGTTGCTATAATATCCAACTGGAACAGCCACGGGGCTTTATGTTGCTATAATATCCAACTGGAACAGTCACGGGGCTTTGTGTTGCTACAATATCCAACTGGAACAGCCACAGGGCTTTGTGTTGCTACAATATCCAACTGGAACAGCCACGGGGCTTTGTGTTGCTACAATATCCAACTGGAACAGCCACGGGGCTTTGTGTTGCTACAATATCTAACTGGAACAGCCACGGGGCTTTGTGTTGCTACAATATCTAACTGGAACAGCCACGGGGCTTTGTGTTGCTACAATATCCAACTGGAACAGCCACGGGGCTTTGTGTTGCTACAATATCCAACTGGAACAGCCACGGGGCTTTGTGTTGCTATAATATCCAACTGGAACAGCCACAGGGCTTTGTGTTGCTACAATATCCAACTGGAACAGCCACAGGGCTTTGTGTTGCTACAATATCTAACTGGAACAGCCACAGGGCTTTGTGTTGCTACAATATCTAACTGGAACAGCCACGGGGCTTTGTGTTGCTACAATATCCAACTGGAACAGCCACGGGGCTTTGTGTTGCTACAATATCTAACTGGAACAGCCACGGGGCTTTGTGTTGCTACAATATCCAACTGGAACAGCCACAGTGCTTTGTGTTGC
>NW_026289405.1:0-615 GCF_023373465.1 Oncorhynchus keta
TAGTACACCACCTGGACAGGATGCTAGTCTGTTGCTGGGACTATAAAATGGGACTGTGAATAAGTTGACATTTACAGGTAAGTGATAAAAATAAAGTAAACACCAACATATAGTGTCTTAATAGGGCACTGGGCACCACGAGCCACTAGAACAGCTCCAATGCACCTTGGTATTGATTCTACAAGTGTCTGGAACTCTATTTTGCAAATGCATTTTGTGACATAAATACCTCTAGCTCTGGCTCAGAATGTTTGTTTCACTACTACATCTTAAAGAAGACAGGACACACACCATGTGCTACTAAGAGATGTATCTGGGTCTAAGGAGATGAATGACTGTAAGTGGTGTTTGACCTAAGTTAGGACCTGTTGTATTTTAGCAACGGGGGGCACGTAAAGACAATGACGGACATGTATGAGAACATTTAAAAGGTACAGCTTGATTTTTGAGGGATACTTCAACCATAGTTAAGATTTATAAATTATGTACTATTGTAGTAAACCGTATACTACTCACAAAATATTATATCAAAACTGAAACACTCATGATAACAAAACTAAAACACTGATGATAAACTATAACACTGATAACAAAACTAAAACACTGATGATAAAC
>NW_026289406.1:0-11826 GCF_023373465.1 Oncorhynchus keta
GCTGGTTCAGGGGATGGGGATGGGGAGACGGGGCTGGTTCAGGGGATGGGGTGACAGGCTGGTTCAGGGATGGGGGATGGGGTCAGGATGGGGGCTGGTTCAGGGGGTATGGGGTGACAGGCTGGTTCAGGATGGGGATGGGGGAGTAGGGCTGGTTCAGGGGATGGGGGAGACGGGGCTGGTTAGAGGGGATGGGGATGGGGGAGACGGGGCTGGTTCAGGGATGGGGATGGGGAGACAGGGCTGGTTGGGGAGGGGGGATGGGGTGACAGGGCTGGTTCAGGGGATGGGGATGGGGAGACAGGGCTGGTTCAGGGATGGGGATGGGGAGTAGGGCTGGTTCAGGGGGATGGGGTGACAGGGCTGGTTCAGGGGTATGGGGATGGGGAGACAGGGCTGGTTCAGGGTATGGGGGATGGGGAGACAGGGCTGGTTCAGGGGATGGGGGTGACGGGGCTGGTTCAGGGGACGGGGGGAGTAGGGCTGGTTCAGGGGTATGGGGATGGGGAGACAGGGCTGGTTCAGGGGTATGGGATGGGGCATGGGAGGAGCTGGTTCAGGGCATGGGGAGGGGGGCTGGTTCTTGGGGATGGGGAGACGGGGCTGGTTCAGGGGTGGGGGATGGGGAGAGGGGGCTGGTTCAGGGTATGGGGATGGGGAGACAGGGCTGGTTCAGGGGTATGGGGATGGGGAGACAGGGCTGGTTCAGGGTATGGGGATGGGGGAGACAGGGCTGGTTCAGGGATGGGATGGGGAGTAGGGCTGGTTCAGGGGTATGGGGATGGGGTGACAGGGCTGGATTCAGGGGTCCAGGGGATGGGAGACAGGGCTGGTTCAGGGGTATGGGGAGACAGGGCTGGTTCAGGGGATGGGGATGGGGAGTAGGGCTGGTTCAGGGGTATGGGGATGGGGAGACAGGGCTGGTTCAGGGTATGGGGATGGGGAGTAGGGCTGGTTCAGGGTATGGGGATGGGGAGAGGGGCTGGTTCATGGGGATGGGGAGACGGGGCTGGTTCAGGGTTGTGGGATGGGGAGACGGGGCTGGTTCAGGGGTTGGGGATGGGGAGACAGGGCTGGTTCAGGGGTGGGGGATGGGGAGACGGGGCTGGTTCAGGGGATGGGGATGGGGAGTAGGGCTGGTTCAGGGTATGGGGATGGGGAGCAGGGCTGGTTCAGGGTGGGATGGGGAGACGGGGCTGGTTCATGGGGATGGGGAGACGGGGGGCTGGTTCAGGGGTTGGGGAGAGACGGGGCTGGTTCAGGGGGGGATGGGGAGACGGGGCTGGTTCAAGGAATGGGGTGACAGGGGCTGGTTCAGGGATGGGGAGACGGGGCTGGTTCAGGGGATGGGGATGGGGAGTAGGGCTGGTTCAGGGGTATGGGGATGGGGAGACGGGGCTGGTTCAGGGGGTGGGGATGGGGAGACGGGGCTGGTTCATGGGGATGGGGAGACGGGGCTGGTTCAGGGGTTGGGGGGGGAGACAGGGCTGGTTCAGGGGGTGGGGATGGGGAGACGGGGCTGGTTCATGGGGATGGGGAGACGGGGCTGGTTCAGGGGGCTGGTTCAGGGGTTGGGATGGGGAGACGGGGCTGGTTCAGGGGGTGGGGAGATGGGGGCTGGTTCAGGGGTGGGGAGGGGGCTGGTTCAGGGGATGGGGGAGACGGGGGCTGGTTCATGGGGATGGGGAGATGGGGCTGGTTCAGGGGTGGGATGGGGAGACAGGGCTGGTTCATGGGGATGGGGAGACGGGGCTGGTTCAGGGGGGGATAGGGATGGGGAGACGGGGGCTGGTTCAGGGGTGGGGATGGGGAGCAGGGCTGGTTCAGGGGATGGGGGGGATGGGGAGTCAGGAGCTGGTTCAGGGTATGGGATGGGGAGACGGGGCTGGTTCAGGGGTGGGGCATGGGGATGGGAGATGGGGCTGGTTCAGGGGGTGGGATGGGGAGACGGGGCTGGTTCAGGGGATGGGGAGACGGGGCTGGTTCAGGGGGTGGGGATGGGGGAGACGGGGCTGGTTCAGGGGTGGGGATGGGGAACAGGGCTGGTTCAGGGGGTATGGGGATGGGGGAGACGGGGCTGGTTCAGGGTATGGGGATGGGGACAGGGCTGGTTCAGGGCATGGGGTATGGGGATGGGGAGACGGGGCTGGTTCAGGGGTGGGGATGGGGAGACGGGCTGGTTCAGGGGGTTGGGGATACGGGGTCAGATGGGGAGCTGGTTCAGGGGTGGGGATGGGGAGACGGGGCTGGTTCAGGGGTGGGGATGGGGAGACGGGGCTGGTTCAGGGGATGGGGAGACGGGGCTGGTTCAGGGGTTGGGGATGGGGAGACGGGCTGGTTCAGGGGGTGGGGATGGGGGACGGGGGGAGATGGGGAGGGGCTGGTTCAGGGGATGGGGAGACGGGGCTGGTTCAGGGGTTGGGGATGGGGAGACGGGGCTGGTTCAGAGGGGATGGGATGGGGAGATGGGGCTGGTTCAGGGGATGGGGAGACGGGGCTGGTTCAGGGGATGGGGATGGGGAGTAGGGCTGGTTCAGGGGAGACGGGGGGGATGGGGGGAGAGACGGGGCTGGTTCAGGGGTGGGGATGGGGATGGGGACGGGGCTGGTTCAGGGGGTGGGGATGGGGAGACGGGGCTGGTTCAGGGGATGGGAGACAGGGCTGGTTCAGGGGGGGATGGGAGAGAGGGCTGGTTCAGGGGTGGGGATGGGGAACGGGGCTGGTTCAGGGCATGGGGATGGGGAGACGGGGCTGGTTCTGGGGTATGGGGATGGGGACGGGCTGGTCCAGGGTATGGGGTATGGGGATGGGGAGATGGGGCTGGTTCAGGGGTGGGGATGGGGAGACGGGCTGGTTCAGGGGTTGGGGATGGGGACACGGGGGGCTGGTTCAGGGGGTGGGGATGGGGAGACGGGGCTGGTTCAGGGGTGGGGATGGGGAGACAGGGCTGGTTCAGGGGATGGGGAGACGGGGCTGGTTCAGGGGTTGGGGATGGGGAGACGGGGCTGGTTCAGGGGTGGGGATGGGGAGACGGGGCTGGTTCAGGAGATGGGGAGACGGGGCTGGTTCAGGGGTTGGGGATGGGGAGCAGGGCTGGTTCAGAGGGGTTGGGGATGGGGAGACGGGGCTGGTTCTGGTTCAGGGGATGGGGAGACGGGGGCTGGTTCAGGGGTTGGGGATGGGGAGACGGGGCTGGTTCAGAGGGGTGGGGGGATGGGGAGACGGGGCTGGTTCATGGGGGATGGGGAGACGGGGCTGGTTCAGGGGGGGATGGGGAGACAGGGCTGGTTCAGGGGTGGGGATGGGGAGACGGGGCTGGTTCATGGGGAGGGCATGGGGATGGGATGGGGAGACGGGGCTGGTCCAGGCTGGGGGATGGGGAGACGGGGCTGGTTCAGGGGATGGGGACGGGGACAGGGGCTGGGGTTCAGGGGATGGGGGACTGGATCAGGGGAGAATGGGGTGACAGGGCTGGTTCAGGGATGGGGAGGGGAGCTGGTTCAGGGCATGGGGATGGGGAGACAGGGCTGGTTCAGGGCATGGGGATGGGGAGATAGGGCTGGTTCAGGGTGACGGGGCTGGGGATGGGGAGATTGGTTCAGGGGTATGGGGGAGGGCTGGTTCATGGGGATGGGGAGGTTCGGGGCTGGTTCAGGGGTTGGGGATGGGGAGACGGGGCTGGTTCAGGGGGGAGACAGGGGGCTAGGGGGAGACAGAGGCTGGTTCAGGGGTGGGGATGGGGAGACAGGGCTGGTTCAGGGGATGGGGATGGGGAGAGGGCTGGTTCAGGGTATGGGGATGGGGGGAGTTCAGGGTATGGGGGCTGGTTCAGGGGTGGGGATGGGGGGGAGGGGCTGGTTCATGGGGATGGGGAGACGTTCAGGGCTGGTTCAGGGGTTGGGGATGGGGAGACGGGGCTGGGGGCTGGTTCAGGGATGGGGATGGGGAGGGGCTGGTTCAGGGGATGGGGATGGGGAGACGGGGCTGGTTCAAGGGGGATGGGGATGGGGAGACGGGGCTGGTTCAGGGGATGGGGATGGGGAGGGGCTGGTTCAGGGTATGGGGATGGGGAGACGGGGCTGGTTCAGGGGTGGGGAAGGGGAGACGGGGCTGGTTCAGGGGTGGGGATGGGGAACGGGGCTGGTTCAGGGGTATGGGGGATGGGGAGACGGGGCTGGTTCTGGGGTATGGGGATGGGGGACGGGGCTGGGGAGACAGGGTTCAGGGGGTGGGGGGGTATGGGGTTGGGGATTGGGGAGACGGGGGCTGGTTCAGGGGTATGGGGATGGGGAGATGGGGCTGGTTCAGGGGTGGGGATGGGGAGACGGGGCTGGATTCAGGGGGGTGGGGATGGGGAGACGGGGCTGGTTCAGGGGGTGGGGATGGGGAGACGGGGCTGGTTCAGGGGATGGGGAGACGGGGCTGGTTCAGGGGATGGGGAGAAGGGGGCTGGTTCAGGGGATGGGGAGACGGGGCTGGTTCAGGGGATGGGGAGACGGGGCTGGTTCAGGGTATGGGGGTATGGGGATGGGGAGATGGGGCTGGTTCATGGGGGGTGGGGATGGGGAGACGGGGCTGGTTCAGGGGTTGGGGATGGGGACACGGGGCTGGTTCAGGGGTGGGGATGGGGAGACGGGGCTGGTTCAGGGGGTGGGGATGGGGAGACGGGCTGGTTCAGGGGGATGGGGAGACGGGGCTGGTTCAGGGGGTTGGGGATGGGGAGACGGGGCTGGTTCAGGGGGGTGGGGATGGGGAGACGGGGCTGGTTCAGGGAGATGGGGAGACGGGGCTGGTTCAGGGGGTTGGGGATGGGGAGACGGGGCTGGTTCAGAGGGGTTGGGGATGGGGAGAAGGGGCTGGTTCAGGGGGTTGGGGAGACGGGGCTGGTTCAGGGGTTGGGGGATGGGGAGACGGGGCTGGTTCAGAGGGGTTGGGGATGGGGAGACGGGGCTGGTTCAGGGGGATGGGGAGACGGGGCTGGTTCAGGGGGATGGGGAGACGGGGCTGGTTCAGGGGTTGGGGATGGGGAGACCGGGGCTGGTTCAGAGGGGTTGGGGATGGGGAGACGGGGCTGGTTCAGAGGGGTTGGGGATGGGGAGACGGGGCTGGTTCAGGGGGATGGGGAGACGGGGCTGGTTCAGGGGGATGGGGACGGGGATGGGGAGACGGGGCTGGTTCAGGGGGGTTGGGGATGGGGAGACGGGGCTGGTTCAGGGGGGTGGGGATGGGGAGACGGGGCTGGTTCATGGGGATGGGGAGACGGGGCTGGTTCAGGGGTTGGGGGTGGGGAGACGGGGCTGGTTCAGGGGGGTGGGGATGGGGAGACGGGGCTGGTTCATGGGGATGGGGAGACGGGGCTGGTTCAGGGGGTTGGGGATGGGGAGACGGGGCTGGTTCAGGGGGTGGGGAGACGGGGCTGGTTCAGGGGATGGGGAGAGGGGCTGGTTCAGGGGGATGGGGAGACGGGGCTGGTTCAGGGGGATGGGGAGACGGGGCTGGTTCATGGGGATGGGGAGAAGGGCTGGTTCAGGGGGTGGGGATGGGGAGACGGGGCTGGTTCATGGGGATGGGAAGACGGGGCTGGTTCAGGGGTTGGGGATGGGGAGACGGGGCTGGTTCAGGGGGTGGGGATGGGGAGATGGGGAGGGGCTGGTTCAGGGGATGGGGAGTAGGGCTCATTCAGGGGTATGGGGATGGGGAGACGGGGCTGGTTCAAGGGGTGGGGATGGGGAGACGGGGCTGGTTCAGGGGGGTGGGGATGGGGAGACGGGGCTGGTTCAGGGGGTGGGGATGGGGAGACGGGGCTGGTTCATGGGGTATGGGGATGGGGAGACGGGGCTGGTTCAGGGGTGGGGGATGGGGAAACGGGGCTGGTTCAGGGGTATGGGGATGGGGAGACAGGGCTGGTTCTGGGGTATGGGGATGGGGATGGGGGGGCTGGTTCAGGGGTAGGGGAGGGGTTGGGGATGGGGAGACGGGGCTGGTTCAGGGTATGGGGATGGGGAGATGGGGCTGGTTCAGGGGGGGTGGGGATGGGGAGACGGGGCTGGTTCAGGGGTTGGGGAATGGCGACATGGGGGGGCTGGTTCAGGGGGTGGGGATGGGGAGACGGGGCTGGTTCAGGGGTGGGGATGGGGAGACGGGGCTGGTTCAGGGGATGGGGAGACGGGGGCTGGTTCAGGGGTTGGGGATGGGGAGACGGGGCTGGTTCAGGGGGTGGGGATGGGGAGACGGGGCTGGTTCAGGGGTGGGGATGGGGAGACGGGGCTGGTTCAGGGGGATGGGGATGGGGAGTAGGGCTGGTTCAGGGGTATGGGGATGGGGAGACGGGGCTGGTTCAGGGGGGTGGGGATGGGGAGACGGGGCTGGTTCAGGGGGGTGGGGATGGGGAGACGGGGCTGGTTCAGGGGTGGGGATGGGGAGACGGGGCTGGTTCAGGGGTGTGGGGATGGGGAGACGGGCTGGTTCAGGGGTGGGGATGGGGAAGGAGGGGCTGGTTCAGGGTATGGGGATGGGGAGACGGGGCTGGTTCTGGGGTATGGGGATGGGGACGGGGCTGGTTCAGGGGTATGGGGTTGGGGATTGGGAGACGGGGCTGGTTCAGGGGTATGGGGATGGGGAGATGGGGCTGGTTCAGGGGGTGGGGATGGGGAGACGGGGCTGGTTCAGGGGTGGGGATGGGGAGACGGGCTGGTTCAGGGGATGGGGAGACGGGGCTGGTTCAGGGGATGGGGAGACGGGGCTGGTTCAGGGGGATGGGGAGACGGGGCTGGTTCAGGGGGATGGGGAGACGGGGCTGGTTCAGGGGATGGGGAGACGGGGCTGGTTCAGGGGGATGGGGAGACGGGGCTGGTTCAGGGGATGGGGAGACGGGGCTGGTTCAGGGGATGGGGAGACGGGGCTGGTTCAGGGGGATGGGGAGACGGGGCTGGTTCAGGGGGATGGGGAGACGGGGCTGGTTCAGGGGGATGGGGAGACGGGGCTGGTTCAGGGGATGGGGAGACGGGGCTGGTTCAGGGGGATGGGGAGACATACTGTCGCCCTTTTCTCTCTCCTGTCCTTCTTTTCGTTTTTGGAAGCCAGATTTTTCTTTAGGAAACTGAGACGCTCCACCGACACTAGTCACTCACAATTCACTGCTAGCAAGTACCTGTTTCAAATCAAATTGTATTATTTTATGCGAATAGTCTGGGTAGCCATTAGACTAGATGTTCAGAGTCTTATGGCTTGGAGGTAGAAGCTGTTTAGAAGCCTCTTGGACCTAGACTTGGTACTCAGGTACCGCTTGCCGTGTGGTAACAGAGAGAACAGTCTTTGACTGGAGTCTTTGACCATTTTTAGGGCCTTCCTCTGACACCGCCTGGTATAGAGGTCCTAGATGGCAGGAAGCTTGGCCCCAGTGATGTAATGGGCCGTTCACACTACCCTCTGTAGTGTCTTGTGAATTTTAACCTGTCTAAAGGTCCTGGGGGCAGGATCAAACCATTTCATGAAAATAGAGGGGGTTTGGGCAATACAGAGGCTCTCTGGATGTCTACTTTTTTGCCAAAAACAAGAAAAGAAAAATAAACCGTTTATTAGTACATTGTAAATAAAATATTAGATTAATGATGATAGGTGAATCATTTAATATAGAATGCTTTTACCTAATGTTGTAATATTTTTTAGGGCCCTGTCAGTCACAGGCCATTAGAATCGTCCTAAACCCCCCAACCCCCCATAAGGCTCCCCTGTCTATAGGATTTTTTAATGTTCTTGCCTGCTGTGGCTGAGACACGGAATGCCTAATGTCTGGCCTGCCTGTACTTTTTTCATCACCTGCCTGTTGACCTCTCACCTCTAACTCTGTATGACCCTGTCTGTTTGTTCAGATGACTCCCTGCAGAAAGTGGCTCTGCTCCTGGACCACTATGGCATCGATATGAAGGACTTAACCCCTCCACAGCTGGCCAACCTGCCTGCAGCACTGAAACAGCTGCAGATGGAGAGTGCTACTGACTTGGGCACCGACACAGCAGGTCTGTCAGAGCGCAGGCATGCAGCTGAACCCTGTCAAAGCACCTACACTATGGGTCAAAAGTTTTCGAACACCTACCCATTCAAGGGTTTTTCTTTATTTTTACTATTTTCTACATTGTAGAATAATAGTGAAGACATCAAAACTATGAAATAACACATATGGAATCATGTAGTAACCAAAAAAAGTGTTAAACAAAACAAAATATATTTTATATTTGATATTCTTCAAATAGCCACCCTTTGCCTTGATGACAGATTTGTACACTCTTGGAATTCTCTCAACCAGATTCACCTGGAATCCTTTTCCAACAGTCTTGAAGGAGTTCCCACATATATTGAACACTTGTTGGCTACTTTTCCTTCACTCTGAGGTCCGACTCATCCCAAACCATCTCAATTTGGTTGAGGTCGGGGATGTTAGATGCCAGGTCATCTGATGCAAAGTGTGTCGGGGCATTGTCCTGTTGAAAAACAAATGATAGTCCCACCAGATGGGATCAAATCAAATGTTATTGGTCACATACACATGGTTAACAGATGTTATTGCGAGTGTAGCGAAATGCTTGTGCTTCTAGTTCTGACAGTGCAGTAATATCTAACAAGAAATCTAACAATTCCCCAACAACTACCTAATACACACAAATCTAAAGGGGTGAATGAGAACATGTACATTTAAATATATGGTTGAGCGATGGCCGAGCGGCATAGGCAAGGTGCAGTAGATGGCATAAGATACAGTATATACATGTGATATGAGTAATGTAAGATATGTAAACATTATTGAAGTGACATTACTTAAAGTGGCATTGTTTAAAGTGACTAGTGATCCATTTATTAAAGTGGCCAGTGATTGGGTCTCAATGTAGGCAGCAGCCTCTCTGAGTTAGTGATGGCTGTTTAGCAGTCTGATGGTCTTTAGATATAAGCTGTTTTTCAGTCTCTCGGTCCCAGCTTTGATGCACCTGTACTGACCTCACCTTCTGGATGGTAGCGGTGTGAACAGGCAGTGGCTCGGGTGGTTGTTGTCCTTGATGATCTTTTTGGCCTTCCTGTGACATCGGGTGGTTGATGTCCTTGATGATCTTTTTGGCCTTCCTGTGACATCGGGTGGTTGATGTCCTTGATGATCTTTTTGGCCTGGAGGGAGTGAAAGGATGCCAGGTCCGCAGGGAGGCGAGTTTTCCTCCATTTCCGCTCGGCTGCCCGGAGCCCTGTTCTGTGAGCTCGCAATGAGTCGTCGAGCCACGGGGCGGGAGGGGAGGACCGAGCCGGCCTGGAGGATAGGGGACATAGAGAGTCAAAGGATGCAGAAAGGGAGGAGAGGAGGGTTGAGGAGGCAGAATCAGGAGATAGGTTGGAGAAGGTTTGAGCAGAGGGAAGAGATGATAGGATGGAAGAGGAGAGAGTAGCGGGGAGAGAGAGCGAAGGTTGGGACGGCGCGATACCATCCGAGTAGGGGCAGTGTGGGAGGTGTTGGATGAGAGCGAGACGGAAAAGGATACAAGGTAGTGGTCGGAGACTTGGAGGAGTTGCAATGAGGTTAGTGGAAGAACAGCATCTAGTAAAGATGAGGTCGAGCGTATTGCCTGCCTTGTGAGTAGGGGGGAAGGTGAGAGGGTGAGGTCAAAGAGGAGAGGAGTGGAAAGGAGGAGGCAGAGAGGAATGAGTCAAAGGTAGACGTGGGGAGGTTAAAGTCGCCCAGCACTGTGAGAGGTGAGCCGTCCTCAGGAAAGGAGCTTATCAAGGTATCAAGCTCATTGATGAACTCTCGAGGAACCTGGAGGGCGATAAATGATAAGGATGTTAAGCTTGAAAGGGCTGGTAACTGTGACAGCATGGAATTCAAAGGAGGCGATAGACAGATGGGTAAGGGGAGAAAGAGAGAATGACCACTTGGGAGAGATGAGGATCCCGGTGCCACCACCCCGCTGACCAGAAGCTCTCGGGTGTGCGAGAACACGTGGGCGGACGAAGAGAGCAGTAGGAGTAGCAGTGTTGTCTGTGGTGATCCATGTTTCCGTCAGTGCCAAGAAGTCGAGGGACAGGAGGGAGGCATAGGCTGAGATGAACTCTGCCTTGTTGGCCGCAGATCGGCAGTTCCAGAGGCTACCGGAGACCTGGAACTCCACGTGGGTCGTGCGCGCTGGGACCACCAGATTAGGGTGGCTGCGGCCACGCGGTGTGGAGCGTTTGTATGGTCTGTGCAGAGAGGAGAGAACAGGGATAGACAGACACATAGTTGACAGGCTACAGAAGAGGCTACGCTAATGCAAAGGAGATTGGAATGACAAGTGGACTACATGTCTCGAATGTTCAGAAAGTTAAGCTTACGTAGCAAGAATCTTATTGACTAAAATGATTAAAATGATACAGTACTGCTGAAGTAGGCTAGCTGGCAGTGGCTGCGTTGTTGACACTACACTAATCAAGTCGTTCCGTTGAGTGTAATAGTTTCTGCAGTGCTGCTATTCGGGGGCTAGCTGGCTAGCTAGCAGTGTTGTTTACGTTACGTTGCGTTAAAAGAACGACAATAGCTGGCTAGCTAACCTAGAAAATCGCTCTAGACTACACAATTATCTTTGATACAAAGACGGCTATGTAGCTAGCTGTGTAGCTAGCTACGATCAAACAAATCAAACCGTTGTACTGTAATGAAATGAAATGAAAATGTGATACTACCTGTGAATGCGACCGGGTTGTTGAGTCCTATTCGGTAGACGTTGGCTAGCTGTCGGCTAGCTGTTGGCTAGCTGTTGGCTAGCTAGCAGAGTCTCCTACGTTAAGGACGACAAATAGCTGGCTAGCTAACCTCGGTAAATTAAGATAATCACTCTAAACTACACAATTATCTTGGATACGAAGACAGCAAAGACAGCTATGTAGCTAGCTAACACTACACTAATCAAGTCGTTCAGTTGAGTGTAATAGTTACTACAGTGCTGCTAATCGGTGGGCGTTTGCTAGCTGGCTAGCTGGCTAGCTGCTGGGCAAATAGCAGTGAAGACTACGTTAGGACGACGAAATACGATAATTATGCAATTATCTTTGATACAAAGACGGCTATGTAGCTAGCTAAGAAGAAATTGCTAAGATTAGACAAATCAAACCGTTGTACTATAATGAAATGTAATGAAATGTAATGAAAAAGTTATACTACCTGCGGAGCGAAGTGCCGATGCGACCGCTCGCTCCAACCCGGAAGGTTGATGTCCTTGATGATCTTTTTGGCCTTCCTGTGACATCGGGCGGTTGTTGTCCTTGATGATCTTTTTGGCCTTCCTGTGACATCGGGCGGTTGTTGTCCTTGATGATCTTTTTGGCCTTCCTGTGACATCGGGTGGTTGATGTCCTTGATGATCTTTTTGGCCTTCCTGTGACATCGGGTGGTTGATGTCCTTGATGATCTTTTTGGCCTTCCTGTGACATCGGGTGGTTGATGTCCTTGATGATCTTTTTGGTCTTCCTGTGACATCGGGTGGTTGATGTCCTTGATGATCTTTTTGGCCTTCCTGTGACATCGGGTGGTTGATGTCCTTGATGATCTTTTTGGCCTTCCTGTGACATCGGGTGGTTGATGTCCTTGATGATCTTTTTGGTCTTCCTGTGACATCGGGTGGTTGATGTCCTTGATGATCTTTTGGCCTTCCTGTGACATCGGGTGGTTGATGCCTTCCTTGATGATCTTCTTGGTCTTCCTGTGACATCGGGTGGTTGATGTCCTTGATGATCTTTTGTCTTCCTGTGACATCGGGTGGTTGATGTCCTTGATGATCTTTTTTGTCTTCCTGTGACATCGGGTGGTTGATG
>NW_026289407.1:0-3533 GCF_023373465.1 Oncorhynchus keta
AACCCCTCGAAACAGCCGCTGAGACACCAATTATGCACTTCCGGTTGGCACAGGAAGCTATAAGTCAACACACATCCTCATTGGGGTATGCTTTTACAGAACCCTGAGTTTTAAGTCTTTACGTTAAGAATTGACTGAGTTACACAGGGTTGAATGCACTATGTCTATCAAACTGCAGGCAGGGTATGGATAAACACTTTTAGGGCGATTTTAACCACTTCCGGTTGGTCCAGGAAGCTTAGAATCGACACAGATAGACCTCATAGTGTCCTGATGGACTGTTACCGAAGACAGGTTCATACGACATTCATAACCCATATAGGCTTCAGGTTGAATTTAGGGGTGCAGGCAAACACCTTATTTTAACTGTTAAGCGTTAATGCCACACAATCAAGGTTCGGCTTGCACGGATCGGGAGGACCTTAGGAACGTACCTGAGGTCGAATTGTGCTTCTCACCCTAACGGTTCTCTCACTGTCACCCAAAAGCAAATGACATTGAGGGCCAGGCTTCATTTTGGGCCTACTTTTTTTCAAGGTCGCTGCACTCAGAGTGAGCTACAGTCAAGCAGGGCGTCTCGTTGAACTCGGCACAGTCTGGAGACTATGGTGATGCCATTTTTTGTGTTGATTTCAGAATGCCATTTTGGTGATGGTCCCTCTCCGTTTAAACATATTGCAAATGTACAAAAGTCAACTAGCAAGTCAGTGTCCATCGGTCAATTAGATGTCATTCTGAAACCAAACTGATACCAATTGACACCAACCCCACTTTTGCCAAATCATTTAGAAGCCAACTATCACATATGTCAGAGCAGGCCCATAATTCACAGCGCCTTTAGTTTAAAACATAATAAAAACGTAAAACATAGAGTTACGTTCTAGCTGCGGGTCCAGGTCGGACATTATGTGAAGGCCTGTGAAGGCCTTCGACTCGATAGGTCCTTCGGTGCCCGAGTAAAACCCTAATTGGTGCTGAAAATCCACTTTTTTCCATGCCTTGCTATGGGGTCCTTGAATGAGCTATCGGACAGAAACGCTAGTCCGTCTCTATGGGCCAAGCCGGTTTCAATGCACCTAGTCTTGTGTCTCTGAGACTTTTCTAAATGTCGTCATTTTCGTAATGGTCAAAATGAATTGAAGTCATTGCAAATGTACGAGGCTGTTTCTCGGTCCGAGAACCTTTAGAGCTACCTAACTCACCATGCACTATCGACCTGAGGTCAGAACAGGTTTCTAAAGCTCGAACTCTAGGTCTGACGGTTCTTTTTTAGCTCGAACAAAGCTAACTATTGCAGGCACTGTCTGTCTCTACGCACCCCAATACGTCCCTCCTTCCACGTTGTGTGTCTGTGTGATTTAGTTTTCCTTTGAAATTTTATGGGAAAAATTACTGACTTACTGTTTATGGGGGTTGCCTAATCACACATATGAAGTTTTGAAAAGATCTGACCTTTTTAGTTAACCCTTGGAAACTGCCACTATGACACCATTTAAGGCACTTACGGGTGGCACAGGAAGCTATAAATAAACTCATATCCTGAGTGGGGTATGCCTTTACAGAATCCTGAGTTTTAAGTCTTTACATTAAGAACTGAGTTATTTACGGAGGGTTTAGTGAGTGTGTGTTATTTCATAAAATCACAGAAAATCACAGAAATCTCACAGAGTTCCACAGCACTCTTTAAAAAGATTTGTATGAACACCCTGCAACTGGATCTGTAACTGTTGAAAAATAAAAACACCTATCTTTGAACATCACCAACTTGTCATTGTACGATTTCTCTTCAATGACGATAGATAAATGGCTGGTTCTTTTTATTGACTCCCGGAGGCTCCTTGACTTTGACGTGAAGTGAAAATGAATTTCTCTATTTTCATTTTGGACCTTTAATCCTGATAAATGGGTCTTAACTCAAAAAACCGCTGAGGCCTAGACGCCATCTTGTTTGGGGCCAACTGCCCATTATGCCAAACCTACGCTCATTAAGTTTCGGCTTCGAAATATTTTCAATTTTCGAGATAAGGCCCTTGTCGTGATTCGTGATGTTTTGTCAAATTGCAACATGACTGCTTATGCCCTTTTGTGGGATTTTCCGGACAGCGAAAAATGACCAAAAATTTTATAATTTTATAAAACTAAAACCTAAATGTCCCAGAAAGTTCATTTGATGACTTCCCGGTAGGTCCGGTTCGCCGCTCCACACTGCATAATTTTACAAAACTGCTTAATGCCTTATAGATCTGACACGGTGAATAATTTCTCAATAACCATACAGCAAATGTCAAAATGTCCCATTAAGGTATGTAAGAGCAATAGCTCCATTTTGGCTAAGAAAAACAAACAAAAATGCAGTCACTACAACGCCAATTTTTTTCCCAAATTAGCTCCATAATATCGACAGAAACATGGCAAACGTTGTTTAGAATCAATCCTCAAGGTGTTTTTCACAATTCTATTCGATGAAAAATCATTCGTGGCAGATGGTTTCTCATCAGAGGTAAATGGAAAAATACTGCAGCTGGAGATTACGCAATACTGTGACGGAGTGACACCCTGCCGACCACCCAGATGTAGTCTCTTATGGTCAATCCTCCAATGGATATGCCTACAAACACGCACAATGCTGCAGACACCTTGTAGAAAACGTGGAAATGTAAGCTGACTCCTAGCTCCTCCACAGCCATATATGAGTCACATGAGGGCTTAAAAATGCATCTCCTGATTGATTTTATCTGCTTTTTTTTCTGTAACATCAGTTCTGTACACCTATATATTATCTGTAGTTTGAAAATGTTACATTGTTTTCTTTCCAAAGCTGTAAATTCTATGCATAATCGAGCATCTTTTCGTGACAAAATATCTTGTTTAAAACGGGACCGTTTTTCATGCAAAAATTAAAATAGCGCCCCCTAGTTCTAAAAGGTTAACCTGTAGTGACTCCCAGCCCGTGATCGGGACCGTTAACATCATCTGACACTAATTAGCATAACGCAATGGACATAAATATTCCTAGAAAATATTCCTATTCATGAAAATCACAAGTGAAATATATTGAAACACAGCTTAGCCTTTTGTTAATCACCCTGTCATCTCAGATTTTCAAAATATGCTTTACAGCCAAAGTGAGACAAGCATTTGTGTAAGTTTATCATAGCCTAGCATAGCATTATGCCTTGCTAGCAGCAGGCAAACTTGTCACGGAAATCAGAAAAGCAATCAAATTAAATAATTTACCTTTGATGAACTTCGAATGTTTTCACTCACGAGACTCCCAGGTAGACAGCCAAAGTTCATTTTTTCCCCAAATATTATTTTTGAAGGCGAAATAGCTCCATTTGTTCTTCACGTTTGGCTGAAAAATCGCCCGGAAATTGCGGTCACCACAACTACAAAATATTCCAGATTAGCTCCATAATATCGACAGAAACATGGCAAACATTGTTTAGAATCCATCCTCAAGGTGATTTTCTAATATCTATTCGATAATATATCCGTCGGGAAAATTCCTTTTTCTCTAGGACCGATTGGAG
>NW_026289408.1:0-4881 GCF_023373465.1 Oncorhynchus keta
AACCCCTCGAAACAGCCCCTGAGACACCAATTAAGGCACTTCCGGTTGGCACAGGAAGCTATAAGTCAACACATATCCTCATTGGGCTATGACTTTTACAGAATCCTGAGTTTTAAGTCCTTACGTTAAGAATTGACTGATTTACACAGGGTTGAATGCACTATGTCTATCAAACTGCAGGCAGGTAATGGAAAAACACTTTTAGGGTGATTTTAACCACTTCCGGTTGGTCCAGGAAGCTTAGAATCAACACAGGTAGACCTCACACTGGCCTGATGGACTGTTACCAAAGACAGGTTCATACGGCATTCATAACCCATATAGACTTCAGGTTGAATTTAGGGGTAAAGGCAATGTATTCCTATGGGGAGAGAAGTCAATGCAAACTCTTTGAAGTAAACACCTTCTTTTAACTATTAAGGGTTAATGCCACACGGTCAACGTTAGGCTTGCACGGATCGGAAGGACCTTAGGAACATACCTGAGGTCGAATTGTGCTTCTCACCCTAACGGTTCTCTCACTGTCACCCAAAAGCAAATGACGTTGTGGGGCAGGCTTCATTTTGGGCCTACTTTTCTAATGGTCGCTGCGCTCAGACCGAGCGAGCTACGGTCAAGCGGGATATCTCGTTGAACTCGGCACGGCCTAGACATTATGTTTATGCCATTGCCTGCTCTCTGTGTCTTTGAGAACCACACTTTTTCACTCCATCCTTGCTGTGTGTGCGTGTGAGAGCTTTTCTTTGACATCTGTTGGGAGAGATGACTGATTTACAGTTCATGAGGGTTACCTAGTCACACATATGAAGTTTTGAAAAGATCTGACTTTTTAACCCCTCGAAACAGCCCCTGAGACACCAATTAAGGCACTTCCGGTTGTCACAGGAAGCTATAAGTCAACACATATCCTCACTGGGCTATGCTTTTACAGAATCCTGAGTTTTAAGTCCTTACGTTAAGAATTGACTGATTTACACAGGGTTGAATGCACTATGTCTATCAAACTGCAGGCAGGTAATGGAAAAACACTTTTAGGGTGATTTTAACCACTTCCGGTTGGTCCAGGAAGCTTAGAATCAACACAGGTAGACCTCATACTGGCCTGATGGACTGTTACCAAAGACAGGTTCATACGGCATTCATAACCCATATAGACTTCAGGTTGAATTTAGGGGTAAAGGCAATGTATTCCTATGGGGAGAGAAGTCAATGCAAACTCTTTGAAGTAAACACCTTCTTTTAACTATTAAGGGTTAATGCCACACGGTCAACGTTAGGCTTGCACGGATCGGAAGGACCTTAGGAACATACCTGAGGTCGAATTGTGCTTCTCACCCTAACGGTTCTCTCACTGTCACCCAAAAGCAAATGACGTTGTGGGGCAGGCTTCATTTTGGGCCTACTTTTCTAATGGTCGCTGCGCTCAGACCGAGCGAGCTACGGTCAAGCGGGATATCTCGTTGAACTCGGCACGGCCTAGACATTATGTTTATGCCATTGCCTGCTCTCTGTGTCTTTGAGAACCACACTTTTTCACTCCATCCTTGCTGTGTGTGCGTGTGAGAGCTTTTCTTTGACATCTGCTGGGAGAAATGACTGATTTACAGTTTAGGAGGGTTACCTGGTCACACATATGAAGTTTTGGAGAGATGTGACTTTTCTAACCCTTCAAAACAGACAGTGTGACCCAATTAAAGGCACTTCCGGTTGGCACAGGAAGCTATAAGTAAACACATGTCTTGATTGACATAAACACTTACAGAATCCTGAGTTTTAAGTCTTTAAGTTAAGAATTGACTGATCTATGATCTACACAGTGTTGAATGCAGTCATTTTCACCTTTGAAGGTTATGTACATCAAAACTCCTTTTGGGTCAATCTAACCACTTCCGGTTGCTCCAGGAAGCTTAGAATCGACACAGGTAGACCTCATAGTGGTCTGATGGACTGTCATAGAAGACAGGTTCATAAGGCATTCATAACCCACATAGGCTTCAGGTTGAATTTAGAGGTGCAGGCAATGTATTCCTATGGGGAGAGAAGTCAATGCAAACTCTTTGATGTAAACACCTTCTTTTAACTATTAAGGGTTAATGCCACAGGGTCAAGGTTAGGCTTGCACGGATCGGGAGGACCTTAGGAACGTACCCGAGGTCGAATTGTGCTTCTCACCCTAACGGTTCTCTCACTGTCACCCAAAAGCAAATGACATTGAGGGCCAGGCTTCATTTTGGTTCTGCTTTTTTCAAGGTCACTGCACTCAGAGCGAGCTACGGTCAAGCGGGCGTCTCGTTGAACTCGGCACAGTCTGGAGACTATGGTGATGCCATTTTTTGTGTTGATTTCAGAATGCCATTTTGGTGATGGTCCCTCTCCGTTTAAACATATTGCAAATGTACAAAAGTCAACTAGCAAGTCAGTGTCCATCAGTCAATTAGATGTCATTTTGACACCAAACTGATACCAATTGACACCAAACCCACTTTTTCCAACTCATTTAGAAGCCAACTATCATATATGTCAGAGCAG
The DNA here is from genome assembly GCF_023373465.1 of Oncorhynchus keta. NCBI lineage: Eukaryota > Metazoa > Chordata > Actinopteri > Salmoniformes > Salmonidae > Oncorhynchus > Oncorhynchus keta. The sequence goes on from NW_026289408.1 coordinate 2,530, forward strand.
GCCCATAATTCACAGCGCCTTTAGTTTAAAACATAATAAAAACGTAAAACACATAGTTACGTTCTAGCTGCGGGTCCAGGTCGGACATTATGTGAAGGCCTATGTGAGGCGACCCCGAATCCCGAGTTTCGGCTCGATAGGTCCTTCGGTGCCCGAGTAAAACCCTAATTGGTGCTGAAAATCCACTTTTTTCCATGCCTTGCTATGGGGTCCTTGAATGAGCTATCGGACCGAAACGTTGGGGTCCGTCTCTATGGGCGAGCCGGTTTCAATGCACCTAGTCTTGTGTCTCTGAGACTTTTCTAAATGTCGCCATTTTCGTAATGGTCAAAATGAATTGAAGTCATTGCAAATGTACGAGGCTATTTCTCGGTCCGAGAACCTTCTAGAGCCACCTAACTCACCACGCACTATCGACCCGAGGTCTAGAACAGGTTTCTAAAGTTTCGGAACTCTAGGTCTGACGGTTCTTTTAGCTCGAACAAAGCTAACTATTGGAGGCACTGTCTGTCTCTACAAACCCCAATACGTCCCTCCTTCCAAGTTGTGTGTCTGTGTGATTTAGTTTTCCTTTGAAATTTTATGGGAAAAATGACTGATTTACAGTTCATGGGGGTTGCCTAATCACACATATGAAGTTTTGGACAGATCTGACTTTTTAACCCCTCGAAACAGCCCCTGAGACACCAATTAAGGCACTTCCGGTTGTCACAGGAAGCTATAAGTCAACACATATCCTCACTGGGCTATGCTTTTACAGAATCCTGAGTTTTAAGTCCTTACGTTAAGAATTGACTGATTTACACAGGGTTGAATGCACTATGTCTATCAAACTGCAGGCAGGTAATGGAAAAACACTTTTAGGGTGATTTTAACCACTTCCGGTTGGTCCAGGAAGCTTAGAATCAACACAGGTAGACCTCATACTGGCCTGATGGACTGTTACCAAAGACAGGTTCATACGGCATTCATAACCCATATAGACTTCAGGTTGAATTTAGGGGTAAAGGCAATGTATTCCTATGGGGAGAGAAGTCAATGCAAACTCTTTGAAGTAAACACCTTCTTTTAACTATTAAGGGTTAATGCCACACGGTCAACGTTAGGCTTGCACGGATCGGAAGGACCTTAGGAACATACCTGAGGTCGAATTGTGCTTCTCACCCTAACGGTTCTCTCACTGTCACCCAAAAGCAAATGACGTTGTGGGGCAGGCTTCATTTTGGGCCTACTTTTCTAATGGTCGCTGCGCTCAGACCGAGCGAGCTACGGTCAAGCGGGATATCTCGTTGAACTCGGCACGGCCTAGACATTATGTTTATGCCATTGCCTGCTCTCTGTGTCTTTAAGAACCACACTTTTTCACTCCATCCTTGCTGTGTGTGCGTGTGAGAGCTTTTCTTTGACATCTGTTGGGAGAAATGACTGATTTACAGTTCATGAGGGTTACCTAGTCACACATATGAAGTTTTGAAAAGATCTGACCTTTTTAACCCATGGAAACTGCCACTGTGACACCATTAAAGGCACTTCCGGTTGGCACAGGAAGCTATAAATAAACTCATATCATGATTGGGGTATGCCTTTACAGAATCCTGAGTTTTAAGTCTTTACGTTAAGAACTGAGTTATTTACGGAGGGTTTAGTGAGTGTGTGTTATTTCAGAAAATCATAGAAAATCACAGAAATCTCGCAGAGCTCCGCAGCACACTTTAAAAAGATTCGTAAGAACAACCTGCAACTGGATCTGTAACCGTTGAAAAAAAAACACCTATCCGTGAACATCACCAAGGTGTGGTTATGCGATTTCTCTTAAATGACGATAGATAAATGGCTGGTTCTTTTTTATTGACACCGGAGGCTCCTTGACTTTGACGTGAAGTGGAAAAATAATTTCTCTATTTTCATTTTGGACCTTTAATCCCAGATAAATGGCCATAACTCAAAAACCGTTGAGGCCTAGACGCCATCTTGTTCGGGGCCAACTGCCCATTATGCCGCCCCTACGCTCACCGAGTTTCGGCTTCTAAATATTTTCAGTTTTCGAGATAAGGCCCCGTCGTGAATCGTGATGTTTTGTAGCAATAGCCATATGATTGCTTATGCCCTCTTGTGGGAATTTCCGGGACATGGGAAAAATGACATAAATCTTATTATTTTTGTAAAGCGGAAGCCGAATGTCCGACAACGTTCATTTGATGACTTCCTGGTAGGTCCGGCCCTGCCGCTCGGCCCGACGCCGTCCGTGAATTTTACAAACGATTTCGGACGTCTAGTAAGGGACCGTACATTTGCAATATGGACTTTCTCACTAACCATACAGGTACTGCCGAATTCTTCCCTTAAGGTATG
>NW_026289409.1:0-2151 GCF_023373465.1 Oncorhynchus keta
CAGCGGATAGTTTTAGAAAAAGAGGGTCCAGATTGTCTAGCCCAGCTGATTTGTACGGGCCCAGGTTTTGCAGCTCTTTCAGAACATCTTCTGTTTGGATTTAGGTGAAGGAGAAGCTGGGGAGGCTTGGGCGAGTAGCTGCGGGAGGAGGGGGGAGCTGTTGGCTGGGGTTGGAGTAGCCAGGAGGAAGGCATGGCTTTTTGACCGGGGAATGCTTATCTAAGATGGTGAGGAAATTACTTTTAAAGAATGACCAGGCATCCTCGACTGACGGGATGAGGTCAATATCCTTCAAGGATACCCGGGCCAGGTCGATTAGAAAGGCCTGCTCGCAGAAGTGTTTTAGGGAGCGTTTGACAGTGATGAGGAGTGGTCATTTGACCGCGGACCCATAGCGGATACAGGCAATGAGGCAGTGATCGCTAAGATCCTGATTGAAAACAGCGGAGGTGTATTTGGAGGGCAAGTTGGTCAGGATAATGTCTATGAGGGTGCCCATGTTAACGGATTTAGGGTTGTACCTGGTGTGTTCCTTGATGATTTGTATGAGATTGAGGGCATCTAGCTTGGATTGTAAGACTGCCGGGGTGTTAAGTATATCCCAGTTTAGGTCACCTAACAGAACGAATTCTGAAGCTAGATGGGGGCGATCAATTAAAAAATGGTGTCCAGGACACCGTTGAGCGGAGGGGGTCGATAGCAGGCGGCAACAGTGAGAGACTTATTTCTGGAGAGGTTAATTTTTTAATTAGAAGTTCAAACTGTTTGGGTATAGACCTGGAAAGTATGACAGATCTTTGCAGGCTATCTCTGCAGTAGATTGCAACTCCTCCCCTTTGGCAGTTCTATCTTTACGGAAAATGTTGTAGCTGGGTATGGAAATCTCAGAATTGTTGGTGGCCTTCCTAAGCCAGGACTCAGACACTGCAAGGACATCAGGGTTGGCGGAGTGTGCTAAAGCAGTGAGTGAAACAAACTTAGGAAGGAGGCTTCTGATGTTGACATGCATGAAACCAAGGCTTTTTTGATCACAGAAGTCAACAAATGAGGGTGCCTGGGGACACACAGGGCCTGGGTTTATCTCCACATCACCCAGGGAACAAAGGAGTAGAATGAGGGTACGGCTAAAGGCTATCAAAACTGGTCGCCTAGAGCGTTGTGAACAAAGAATAAAAGGAGCAGATTTCTGGGCATGGTAGAATAGATTCAGGGCATAATGTGCAGACAGGGGTATGGTGGAGTGCGGGTACAGCAGAGGAAAAGCCCAGGCACTGGAGTGATGATAAGAGAGGTTGTATCTCTGTATAAGCTGGTTATAATGGGTGAGGTCACCGCGTGTGTGGGAGGTGGGACAAAGGAGGTATCAGAGGTATGAGTGGAACTAGGGGCTCTGCAGTAAACTAAAACAATGATAACTAACTTTATTAACTGTATACAAGGCATATTGACATATGAGAGAGACTTACCGTAATTTCCGGACTATAAGCCGCTACTTTATTCCCACACTTTGAACCTCGCGGTTTATACAATGACGCGGCTAATTTATGGATTTTTCCTGCTTTCGCAAGATTCATGCCGCCGCCAAAAACTGAGCACCGTCACATAATGTGACGTAAATCGAGCGCGCTCAAACTTCCCATCATTCTGATTTCGGTAGTAATTTTGTCACCCTCATCATGGCAAAGACACGGAGAAATGCATATGATGCAGCTTTCAAGTTGAAGGGGATCGATCTGGCTGTTGGAAAAGGAAATAGAGCTGCTGCATGGGAGCTTGGCCTTAATGAGTCGATTATAAGACTTTGTAAACAGCAGCGTGAGGAACTGACTCAGTGCAAAAGAAAACAAACCTTTCAGAGGGAAGAAAAGCAGATGGCCCAAAGTATTTGCAGCCACTCCACATCAGTGTAAATCGTGCATTTAAGGTGGTGCTCCGTGTTCAGTGGGAGGCTTGGATGACAAGTGGGAGAAATCCTTCACTAAAACGGGTCGCATGCGAAGAGCAACTTATGGTCAAGTCTGCCAGTGGGTCCTGCCAGCGTGAGCATTGTCAAAAAATCCACTATCATCAACGGGTTTCGAGAGCGACAATGAAAACGATCCAACATCGGATGAAGCAATTCTGGGGCTATTCAACTCCGACACCTAAGGA
>NW_026289410.1:0-4485 GCF_023373465.1 Oncorhynchus keta
AATCAAATCAAATCAAATGTTATTTGTCACATACACATGGTTAGCAGATGTTAATGCGAGTGTAGCGAAATGCTTGTGCTTCTAGTTCCGACAATGCAGTGATAACCAACAAGTAATCTAACTAACAATTCCAAAACTACTGTCTTATACACAGTGTAAGGGGATAAGGAATATGTACATAAGGATATATGAATGAGTGATGGTACAGAGCAGCATACAGTAGATGGTATCGATAACAGTATATACATATGAGATGAGTATGTAGACAAAGTAAAACAAAGTGGCATAGTTAAAGTGGCTAGTGATACATGTGGCATTACATAAGGATGCAGTCGATGATGTAGAGTACAGTATATACATATGCATATGAGATGAATAATGTAGGGTAAGTAAACATTATATAAGGTAGCATTGTTTAAAGTGGCTAGTCATATATTTACATCATTTCCCATCAATTCCCATTATTAAAGTGGCTGGAGTTGGGTCAGTGTCAATGACAGTGTAGTTGGCAGCAGCCACTCAATGTTAGTGGTGGCTGTTTAACAGTCTGATGGCCTTGAGATAGAAGCTGTTTTTCAGTCTCTCGGTCCCAGCTTTGATGCACCTGTACTGACCTCGCCCTTCTGATGATAGCGGGGTGAACAGGCAGTGGTTCGGTGGTTGATGTCCTTGATGATCTTTATGGCCTTCCTGTAACATCGGGTGGTGTAGGTGTCCTGGAGGGCAGGTAGTTTGCCCCCGGTGATGCATTGTGCAGACCTCACTACCCTCTGAGAGCCTTACGGTTGAGGGCGGAGCAGTTGCCGTACCAGGCGGTGATACAGCCCGCCAGGATGCTCGACAGTGCATCTGTAGAAGTTTGTGAGTGCTTTTGGTGACAAGCCGAATTTCTTCAGCCTCCTGAGGTTGAAGAGGCGCTGCTGCTTCTTCACGACGCTGTCAGTGTGAGTGGACCAATTCAGTTTGTCTGTGATGTGTATGCCGAGGAACTTAAACTTGCTACCCTCTCCACTACTGTTCCATCGATGTGGATAGGGGGTGTTCCTCTGCTGTTTCCTGAAGTCCACAATCATCTCCTTAGTTTTGTTGACGTTGAGTGTGAGGTTATTTTCCTGACACCACACTGAGGGCCCTCACCTCCTCCCTGTAGGCCGTCTCGTCGTTGTTGGTAATCAAGCCTACCACTGTTGTGTCGTCCGCAAACTTGATGATTGAGTTGGAGGCGTGCGTGGCCACGCAGTCGTAGGTGAACAGGGAGTACAGGAGAGGGCTCAGAACGCACCTTGTGGGGCCCCGTGTTGAGGATCAGCGGGGAGGAGATGTTGTTGCCTACCCTCACCACCTGGGGGCGGCCCGTCAGGAAGTCCAGTACCCAGTTGCACAGGGGGGCCGAGACCCAGGGTCTCGAGCTTGATGACGAGCTTGGAGGGTACTATGGTGTTGAATGCCGAGCTGTAGTCGATGAACAGCATTCTCACATAGGTATTCCTCTTGTCCAGGTGGGTTAGGCAGTGTGCAGTGTGGTTGAGATTGCATCGTCTGTGGACCTATTTGGGCAGTAAGCAAATTGGAGTGGGTCTAGGGTGTCAGGTAGGGTGGAGGTGATATGGTCCTTGACTAGTCTCTCAAAGCACTTCATGATGACGGAAGTGAGTGCTACGGGCGGTAGTCGTTTTAGCTCAGTTACCTTAGCTTTCTTGGGAACAGGAACAATGGTGGCCCTCTTGAAGCATGTGGGAACAGCAGACTGGTATAGGGATTGATTGAATATGTCCGTAAACACACCGCCAGCTGGTCTGCGATGCTCTGAGGGCGCGGCTGGGGATGCCGTCTGGGCCTGCAGCCTTGCGAGGGTTAACACGTTTAAATGTCTTACTCACCTCGGCTGCAGTGAAGGAGAGACCGCATGTTTTCGTTGCAGGCCGTGTCAGTGGCACTGTATTGTCCTCAAAGCGGGCAAAAAGTTATTTAGTCTGCCTGGGAGCAAGACATCCTGGTCCGTGACTGGGCTGGGTTTCTTCTTGTAGTCCGTGATTGACTGTAGACCCTGCCACATGCCTCTTGTGTCTGAGCCATTGAATTGAGATTCCACTTTGTCTCTGTACTGACGCTTAGCTTGTTTAATAGCCTTGCGGAGGGAATAGCTGCATTGTTTATATTCGGACATGTTACCAGACACCTTGCCCTGATTAAAAGCAGTGGTTCGCGCTTTCAGTTTCACGCGAATGCTGCCATCAATCCACGGTTTCTGGTTTGGGAATGTTTTTATCGTTGCTATGGGAACGACATCTTCGACGCACGTTCTAATGAACTCGCACACCGAATCAGCGTATTCGTCAATATTTTTATCTGACGCAATACGAAACATGTCCCAGTCCACGTGATGGAAGCAGTCTTGGAGTGTGGAGTCAGCTTGGTCTGACCAGCGTTGGACAGACCTCAGCGTGGGAGCCTCTTGTTTTAGCTTCTGCCTGTAGGCAGGGATCAGCAAAATGGAGTCGTGGTCAGCTTTTCCGAAAGGGGGCGGCAGGGCCTTATATGTGTCGCGGAAGTTAGAGTAACAATGATCCAAGGTTTTACCACCCCTGGTTGCGCAATCGATATGCTGATAAAATTTAGGGAGTCTTGTTTTCAGATTAGCTTTGTTAAAATCCCCAGCTACAATGAATGCAGCCTCCGGATAAATGGTTTCAGTTTGCAAAGAGTTAAATAAAGTTTGTTCAGAGCCATCGATGTGTCTGCTTGGGGGATATATACGGCTGTGATTATAATCGAAGAGAATTCTCTTGGAAGATAATGCGGTCTACATTTGATTGTGAGGAATTCTAAATCAGGTGAACAGAAGGATTTGAGTTCCTGTATGTTTCCCTTCATCACACCATGTCTCGTTAGTCATGAGGCATACGCCCGCCACTCTTCTTACCAGAAAGATGTTTGTTTCTGTCGGCGCGATGCGTGGAGAAACCCGTTGGCTGCACCGCATCGGATAGCGTCTTCCCAGTAAGCCATGTTTCCGTGAAGCAGAGAACGTTGCAGTCTCTGATGTCCTCTGGAATGCCACCCTTGCTCGGATTTTCATCAACCTTGTTGTCAAGAGACTGACATTGGCAAGAAGAATGCTGGGTAGTGGTGCGCGATGTGCCCTTTTTCGGAGTCTGACCAGAAGACCGCCCGTTTCCCTCTTTTTCTGAGTCGTTTTCCTGGGTCGCTGCATGCGATCCATTCCGTTGTCCTGTTTGTAAGGCAGAACACAGGATCCGCGTCGGGGAAAACATATTCTTGGTCGTACTGATGGTGAGTTGATGCTGATCTTATATTCAGTAGTTCTTCTCGACTGTATGTAATGAAACCTAAGATGACCTGGGGTACTAATGTAAGACATATTCAATCAATCCCTATACCAGTCTGCTGTTCCCACATGCTTCAAGAGGGCCACCATTGTTCCTGTTCCCAAGAAAGCTAAGGTAACTGAGCTAAACGACTACCGCCCCGTAGCACTCACTTCCGTCATCATGAAGTGCTTTGAGAGACTAGTCAAGGACCATATCACCTCCACCCTACCTGACACCCTAGATCCACTCCAACTTGCTTACCGCCCAAATAGGTCCACAGACGATGCAATCTCCACACTGCACACTGCCCTAACCCACCTGGACAAGAGGAATACCTATGTGAGAATGCTGTTCATCGACTACAGCTGCGGCATTCAACACCATAGTACCCTCCAAGCTCGTCATCAAGCTCCGAGACCCTGGGTCTCGACCCCGCCCTGTGCAACTGGGTACTGGACTTCCTGACGGGCCGCCCCCAGGTGGTGAGGGTAGGCAACAACATCTCCTCCCCGCTGATCCTCAACACGGGGCCCCACAAGGGTGCGTTCTGAGCCCCTCCTGTACTCCCTGTTCACCCACGACTGCATGGCCACGCACGCCTCCAACTCAATCATCAAGTTTGCGGACGACACAACAGTGGTAGGCTTGATTACCAACAACAGGCGGCCTACAGGGAGGAACAGTGGTGTCAGGAAAATAACCTCACACTCAACGTCAACAAAACTAAGGGAGACGATTGTGGACTTCAGGAAACAGCCACATCATTGATGGAACAGTAGTGAGAGGGTAGCAAGTTTTAAGTCCTTGCATACATCACAGACAAACTGAATTGGTCCACTCACACTGACAGCGTCGTGGAAGAAGGCGCAGCAGCGCCTTCAACCTCAGGAGGCTGAAGCCAAATTCGGCTTGTCACCAAAGCACTCAGAAACTTCTACAGATGCACAATCGAGAGCATCCCCCCGGCGGGCTGTATCACCGCCTGGTACGGCAACTGCTCCGCCTCCCCGTAAGGCTCTCCAGGGAGTGAGGTCTGCACAACGCATCACCGGGGCAAACTACCTGCCCTCCAGGACACCACACCACCCGATGTTACAGGAAGGCTGGCAAAGATCATCAAGGACATCAACCACTCGAACCACTGCCTGTTCAC
>NW_026289411.1:0-70000 GCF_023373465.1 Oncorhynchus keta
CACTACACCCTAGACCCTACACTAAACCCTCTATACTAATACACTACACCCTAGACCCTACACACTAACCCTTTTATACACTACACCCTAGACCCTACACACTAAACCCTTTATACACTACACCCTAGACCCTACACACTAAACCCTTATACTAATACACTACACCCTAGACCCTACACACTAAACCCTTATACTAATACACTACACCTTAGACCCTACACACTAAACCCTATACTAATACACTACACCCTAGACCCTACACACTAAACCCTTTATACACTACACCTTAGACCCTACACACTAAACCCTATACTAATACACTACACCCTAGACCCTACACACTAAACCCTTTATACACTACACCCTAGACCCTCACACTAAACACCATTTACTATAATACTGTTATAGTAGCAGGTATTTACCTGGTCTACATGTGTACCTGGTCTACATGTTTACCTGGTCTGCATGTTTACCTGGTCTACATGTTTACCTGGTCTGCATGTTTACCTGGTCTACAGGTTTACCTGGTCTACATGTTTACCTTGTCTACATGTGTACCTGGTCTACAGGTTTACCTGGTCTACATGTTTACCTGGTCTACATGTTTACCTGGTCTACAGGTTTACCTGGTCTACAGGTTTACCTGGTCTGCATGTTTACCTGGTCTACAGGTTTACCTGGTCTACATGTTTACCTGGTCTACATGTGTACCTGGTCTACAGGTTTACCTGGTCTACATGTTTACCTGGTCTACATGTTTACCTGGTCTACATGTTTACCTGGTCTACATGTTTACCTGGTCTACATGTTTACCTGGTCTACAGGTTTACCTGGTCTACATGTGTACCTGGTCTACATGTGTACCTGGTCTACAGGTTTACCTGGTCTACATGTTTACCTGGTCTACATGTTTACCTGGTCTACATGTTTACCTGGTCTACAGGTTTACCTGGTCTGCATGTTTATCTGGTCTGCATGTTTACCTGGTCTACATGTGTACCTGGTCTGCATGTTTACTTGGTCTACAGGTTTACCTGGTCTACAGGTTTACCTGGTCTACATGTTTACCTGGTCTACAGGTTTACCTCGTCTGCATGTTTACCTGGTCTACAGGTTTACCTCGTCTGCATGTTTACCTGGTCTACAGGTTTACCTGGTCTACATGTTTACCTGGTCTGCTACATGTTTACCTGGTCTACAGGTTTTGCCTGGTCTGCATGTTTATCTGGTCTGCATGTTTACCTGGTCTGCATGTGTACCTGGTCTGCATGTTTGCTTGGTCTACAGGTTTACCTGGTCTACAGGTTTACCTGGTCTACATGTTTACCTGGTCTACAGGTTTGCACTCGTCTGCATGTTTACCTGGTCTACAGGTTTACCTGGTCTGCATGTTTACCTGGTCTACAGGTTTACCTGGTCTACAGGTTTTACCTGGTCTGCAGTAAAAATTTACCTGACTTTTTCTACAGGTTTACACCTGTATTCTAAAATGGTAAACAGTTTTTTCCCTCCAATCAATACACAATACCCCATAATGACTTTTTCCACATATTGTCACAATACTCGTTACAGCCTTACCCCTAAAATGGACTTAAACAGTTTTTTCCCTCCACCTGACATCCACAATACCCATAATGACATCCACAATGCCCTTAATCCACAATACTCCATAATGACATCACAATACCCCATAATGACATCATAATGACCCCCATATTGACATCACAATACCCATAATGACATCAAACTACATGATAAAGCATCCCACAATGCTCCATAATGACATCACAATACCCATAATGACATCACAATACTCCATAATGACATCACAATACCCCATAATGACATCACAATACTCCATAATGACATCACAATACCCCATAATGACATCACAATACTCCATAATGACAACAAAAAAACATGCCATTTACCCCATAATGACATCACAATACCATTCCATAGTGGTCCCGGAATCACCCAATACCCCATAATGACAAACACAGAAGGAACAGGTTTTTTAGAATATTTTGCAAAATATCACATTTACATAAGTATTCAGACCCTTTAATCCAGTACTTTGTTGAAGCACCTTTGGCAGCGACTACAGCCTCGAGTCTTCTTGGGTATGACGCTACAAGCTTAGCACAGCTGTATTTGGGGAGTTTCTCCCATTCTTCTCTGCAGATCCTCTGAAGCTCTGTCAGGTTGGATGGGGAGCGTCGCTGCACAGCTATTTTCAGGTCTCTCCAGAGATGTTCGATCGGGTTCAAGTCCGGACTCTGGCTGGGCCACTCAAGGACATTGAGAGACTTGTCCCAAAGCCACTCCCGAGTTGTCTTTGCTGTGTGCTTAGGGTCATTGTCCTGTTGCGAAAGGGAAGCTATAGAGCAGGTTTCTTCAAGGATCTCTACTTTGCTCTGTTCATCTTTCCCTCAATCCTGACTAGTCTCCCAGTCCTGCTTTGCTAAAAAACATCCCACAGCATGATGCCACCCACCATGCTTCACTGTAGGGATGCTGCCAGGTCTCCTCCAGTCTTGTGACACTTGGCATTCAGGCCAAAGTTCAATCTTGGTTTCATCAGGCAGAGAATCTTGTTTCTCATGGTCTGAAAGTCCTTTAGATGCCTTTGGCAAACTACAAACTGGCTGTCATGTGCCTTTCCTGAGGAGTGGCTTTCTGTCTGACCATAAAGGCCTGGAGTGGTGCAGAGATGGTTGATAAGCTCTGGAAAGTTTCTCCCATCTCCACAGAGGAACTATGGAGCTCTGTCAAGTGATCATTGGGTTCTTGGTCATCTGACAAGAAGCCCTTCTCCCCAATGGCTCAGTTTGGCCGGGCGGCCAGCCCCAGGAAGAGTCTTGGTGGTTCCAAACTTCTTCCATTTTAAGAATGATGGAAGGCCACTATGTTCTTGGGGACCTTTGTGCTTGCCAGAATTTATTATTTTACTCTTCCCCAGATCTGTGCCTCGACACAATCCTGTCTTCAAGTTCTACGGACAATTCCTTCGACCTCATGGCTTGGTTTTGCTCTGACATGCCATGTCAGCTGTGGGACCTTATAGACAGGTGTGTGCCTTTCCAAATCATGTCCAATCAATTGCATTACCACAGCTGGACTCCAATCAAGTTGGCAGAAACATCTCAAGGATGATCAATGGAAACAGGATGCACTTGAGTTCAATTTCAAGTGTCATAGCAAAGGGTCTGAATACTTATGTAAGAAGGTATTTCTGTATTTTTGTGTGTTTTTTCCCAAATCCATTGCTTTTTGTGCTTTCAGTTTGGCCATACCTACACACCGTGATTTCCCTCCTCAGCACCTCTCTGCTGTGACCTCTTGGATCCAGAAACCTGGCAAGAACTTTTATTTGGTTTGACCGCCACCACACAGTCGTTCCCTCTCTCTTCTCTCTGCTATAGCCCTCCAGTCCAAACCCTCACTTAGGAACTACTGGCCTTTGGTTTGAGAGCCTTACCCACACAGTCGTTCCCTCTCTCTTCCTCTCTGTTATGACCCCTCCAGTCCAAACCCTCATATAGGAACTACTGGCCTTTGGTTTTGTGACCACGCCACCACACAATCGTTCCCTCTCTCTTCCTCTCTGCTATGACCCCTCAGTCCAAACCCTCATAGGAACTACTGGCCTTTGGTTTGACCGCCACCACACAGTCGTTCCCTCTCTCTTCCTCTCTGTTATGACCCCTCCAGTCCAAGCCCCCTCATAGGAACTACTGGCCTTTTTTGGTTTTGATCACTCACCACACAGTCATTCCCTCTCTCTTCCTCTCTGTTATGACCCCTCCAGTCCAAACCCTCATAGAACTACTGGCCTTTGGTTTGATCACCACCACACAGTCATTCCTCTCTCTTCCTCTCTGTTATGACCCCTCCAGTCCAAACCCTCATAGGAACTACTGGCCTTTTGGTTTGACCGCCACCACACAGTCATTCCCTCTCTTCCTCTCTGCTATGACCTCCAGTCAAAACCCTCATAGGAACTACTGGCCTTTGGTTTGACCACCACCACACAGTCGTTCCCTCTCTCTTCCTCTCGCTATGACCCCTCCAGTCCAAACGCAGATAGTCTGAACAGGGACAGAGGTCATCCAGGAGCTGGCATGTCCTCCTTCTCATCCATACTGAGGACACTTCAAAGGAAACAACACACACGCACGCATGCACACACACACACACACACACACACACACACACACACACACACACACACACACACACACACACACACACACACACACACACACACACACACACACACTCTTCCTCTACCTGGCTGGGTTAATCTATATGGTATTCTATAGAAGGAGAGAGTTCAGTATATCATCTCTGACTACAGTACATTAATCATCTCTGACTACAGGCTACAGTACATGAATCATCTCTGACTACAGTACATGAATAATCTCTGACTACAGCACATGAATCATCTCTGACTACAGTACATTAATCATCTCTGACTACAGTACATGAATCATCTCTGACTACAGTACATGAATAATCTCTGACTACAGTACATTAATCATCTCTGACTACAGTACATTAATCATCTCTGACTACAGGCTACAGCACATGAATTATCTCTGACTACAGTACTTGAATCATCTCTGACTACAGTACATGAATCAACTCTGACTACAGTACATGAATCATCTCTGACTACAGTCTACAGTACATGAATCATCTCTGACTACAGTACATTAATCATCTCTGACTACAGCACATTAATCATCTCTGACTACAGGCTACAGCACATGAATTATCTCTGACTACAGTACTTGAATCATCTCTGACTACAGTACATGAATCATCTCTGACTACAGTCTACAGTACATGAATCATCTCTGACTACAGTACATGAATAATCTCTGAGCTACAGCACATGAATCATCTCTGACTACAGTACATTAATCATCTCTGACTACAGTACATGAATCATCTCTGACTACAGTACATTAATAATATCTGACTACAGTACATTAGTCATCTCTGACTACAGCACATTAATCACCTCTGACTACAGTACTTGAATCATCTCTGACTACAGTACATGAATCAACTCTGACTACAGTACATGAATCATCTCTGACTACAGTCTACAGTACATGAATCATCTCTGACTACAGTACATTAATAATCTCTGACTACAGCACATGAATCATCTCTGACTACAGTACATTAATCATCTCTGACTACAGTACATTAATCATCTCTGACTACAGTACATTAGTCATCTCTGACTACAGTCTACAGTACATGAATCATCTCTGACTACAGTACATGAATCATCTCTGACTACAGTACATTAATCATCTCTGACTACAGTACATTGTCATCTATGACTACAGTACATGAATCATCTCTGACTACAGTACATTAATCATCTCTGACTACAGTGCATTAATCATCTCTGACTACAGTGCATTAATCATCTCTGACTACAGTACATGAATCATCTCTGACTACAGTACATTAATAATCTCTGACTACAGTACATTAATCATCTCTGACTACAGTACATTAATCATCTCTGACTACAGTACATTAATCATCTCTGACTACAGGCTACAGTGCATGAATCATCTCTGACTACAGTACATTAATCATCTCTGACTACAGGCTACAGTAAATTAATCATCTCTGACTACAGTACATGAATAATCTCTGACTACAGTACATGAATAATCTCTGACTACAGGCTACAGTAAATTAATCATCTCTGACTACAGGCTACAGTAAATTAATCATCTCTGACTACAGTACATGAATCATCTCTGTCTACAGTACATTAATCATCTCTGACTACAGTACATTAATCATCTCTGACTACAGGCTACAGTAAATTAATCATCTCTGACTACAGTACATGAATCATCTCTGTCTCATAGCATTAATCATCTCTGTCTACAGTACATTAATCATCTCTGTCTACAGTACATTAATCATCTCTGACTACAGTACATTAATCATCTCTGACTACAGGCTACAGCACATGAATTATCTCTGACTACAGTACTTGAATCATCTCTGACTACAGTACATTAATCATCTCTGACTACAGTACATTAATCATCTCTGACTACAGTACATTAATCATCTCTGACTACAGTACATTAATCATCTCTGACTACAGTACATTAATCATCTCTGACTACAGGCTACAGCACATGAATTATCTCTGACTACAGTACTTGAATCATCTCTGACAACAGTACATTAATCATCTCTGACTACAGCACATGAATCATCTCTGACTACAGGCTACAGCACATTAATCATCTCTGACTACAGATGCGTTAATCATCTCTGACAACAGTACATGAATCATCTCTGACTACAGTACATTAATCATCTCTGACTACAGTACATTAATCATCTCTGACTACAGCACATTAATCATCTCTGGACTACAGCACATTAATCATCTGACTCACAGTACATTAATCATCTCTGACTACAGTACATTAATCATCTCTGACTACAGTACATTAATCATCTCTGACTACAGGCTACAGCACATGAATCATCTCTGACTACAGTACATGAATAATCTCTGACTACAGTGCATGAATGATCTCTGATCTACAGTACATTAGTCATGTCTGACTACAGTGCATTAATCATCTCTGACTACAGTACATTAATCATCTCTGGAAACTACAGAACATGATTAACTCTGACTACAGAACATGATTAACTCTGACTACAGTACATTAATCATCTCTGACTACAGGCTACAGTAAATTAATCATCTCTGACTACAGTACATGAACCATCTCTGTCTACAGTAAATTAATCATCTCTGACTACAGTACATGAATAATCTCTGACTACAGGGCTACAGTAAATTAATCATCTCTGACTACAGTACATGAATCATCTCTGTCTACAGTACATGAATAATCTCTGACTACAGGCTACAGTAAATTAATCTCTGACTACAGGCTACAGTAAATTAATCATCTCTGACTACAGTACATGAATCATCTCTGTCTACAGTACATGAATCATCTCTGACTACAGTACTTGAATCATCTCTGACTACAGTACATTAATCATCTCTGACTACAGAACATGATTAACTCTGACTACAGTACATTAATCATCTCTGACTAGAGGCTACAGTAAATTAATCATCTCTGACTACAGTACATGAACCATCTCTGTCTACAGTAAAATTAATCATCTCTGACTACAGTACATGAATAATCTCTGACTACAGTACATGAATAATCTCTGACTACAGGCTACAGTAAATTAATCATCTCTGACTACAGGCTACATAAATTAATCATCTCTGACTACAGTACATGAATCATCTCTGTCTACAGTACATTAATCATCTCTGACTACATTTACATTAATCATCTCTGGACTACAGGCTACAGTAAATTAATCATCTCTGACTACAGTACATGAATCATCTCTGTCTACAGTACATTAATCATCTCTGTCTACAGTACATTAATCATCTCTGTACTACAGTACATTAATCATCTCTGACTACAGTACATTAATCATCTCTGACTACAGGCTACAGCATGAATTATCTCTGACTACAGTACTTGAATCATCTCTGACTACAGTACATTAATCATCTCTGACTACAGTACATTAATCATCTCTGACTACCCAGTACATTAATCATCTCTGACTACAGTACATTAATCATCTCTGACTACAGTACATTAATCATCTCTGACTACAGGCTACAGCACATGAATTATCTCTGACTACAGTACTTGAATCATCTCTGACAACAGTACATTAATCATCTCTGACTACAGCACATGAATCATCTCTGACTACAGGCTACAGCACATTAATCATCTCTGGACTCACAGTACGTTAATCATCTCTGACAACAGTACATGAATCATCTCTGACTACAGTACATTAATCATCTCTGACTACAGTACATTAATCATCTCTGACTACAGCACATTAATCATCTCTGACTACAGCACATTAATCATCTTTGACTACAGTACATTAATCATCTCTGACTACAGTACATTAATCATCTCTGACTACAGTACATTAATCATCTCTGACTACAGGCTACAGCACATGAATCATCCTGACTACAGTACATGAATAATCTCTGACTACAGTGCATGAATGATCTCTGACTACAGTACATTAGTCATGTCTGACTACAGTACATTAATCATCTCTGACTACAGTACATTAATCATGTCTCTGACTACAGAACATGATTAACTCTGACTACAGAACATGATTAACTCTGACTACAGTACATAATCATCTCTGACTACAGGCTACAGTAAATTAATCATCTCTGACTACAGTACATGAACCATCTCTGTCTACAGTAAATTAATCATCTCTGACTACAGTACATGAATAATCTCTGACTACAGGCTACAGTAAATTAATCATCTCTGACTACAGTACATGAATCATCTCTGTCTACAGTACATGAATAATCTCTGACTACAGGCTACAGTAAATTAATCATCTCTTTTGACTACAGGCTACAGTAAATTAATCATCTCTGACTACAGTACATGAATCATCTCTGTCTACATAGTACATGAATCATCTCTGACTACAGTACTTGAATCATCTCTGACTACAGTACATTAATCATCTCTGACTACAGAACATGATTAACTCTGACTACAGTACATTAATCATCTCTGACTAGGAGGCTACAGTAAATTAATCATCTCTGACTACAGTACACATGAACCATCTCGTCTACAGTAAATTAATCATCTCTGACTACAGTACATGAATAATCTCTCTCTGACTACAGTACATGAATAATCTGACTACAGGCTACAGTAAATTAATCATCTCTGACTACAGGCTACAGTAAATTAATCATCTCTGACTACAGTACATGAATCATCTCTGTCTACAGTACATTAATCATCTCTGTCTACAGTACATTAATCATCTCTGACTACAGTACATTAATCATCTCTGACTACAGGCTACAGCACATGAATCATCTCTGACTACAGTACTTGAATCATCTCTGACTACAGTACATTAATCATCTCTGACTACAGAACATGATTAACTCTGACTACAGTACATTAATCATCTCTGACTACAGGCTACAGTAAATTAATCATCTCTGACTACAGTACATGAACCATCTCTGTCTACAGTAAATTAATCATCTCTGACTACAGTACATGAATAATCTCTGACTACAGTACATGAATAATCTCTGACTACAGGCTACAGTAAATTAATCATCTCTGACTACAGGCTACAGTAATTAATAATCCTCTGACTACAGTACATGAATCATCTCTGTCTACAGTACATTAATCATCTCTGACTACAGTACATTAATCATCTCTGACTACAGGCTACAGTAAATTAATCATCTCTGACTACAGTACATGAATAATCTCTGTCTACAGTACACATTAATCATCTCTGTCTACAGTACATTAATCATCTCTGACTACAGTACATTAATCATCTCTGACTACAGGCTACAGCACATGAATTATCTCTGACTACAGTACTTGAATCATCTCTGATTCCAGTACATTAATCATCTCTGGCTACAGTACATTAATCATCTCTGACTACAGTACATTAATCATCTCTGACTACAGGCTACAGTACATGAATCATCTCTGACTACAGTACATGAATCATCTCTGTCTACAGTACATTAATCATCTCTGTCTACAGTACATTAATCATCTCTGACTACAGTACATTAATCATCTCTGACTACAGGCTACAGCATGAATCATCTCTGACTACAGTACTTGAATCATCTCTGACTACAGTACATTAATCATCTCCTGACTACAGAACATGATTAACTCTGACTACAGTACATTAATCATCTCTGACTACAGGCTACAGTAAATTAATCATCTCTGACTACAGTACATGAACCATCTCTGTCTACAGTAAATTAATCATCTCTGACTACAGTACATGAATAATCTCTGACTACAGTACATGAATAATCTCTGACTACAGGCTACAGTAAATTAATCATCTCTGACTACAGGCTACAGTAAATTAATCATCTCTGACTACAGTACATGAATCATATCTGTCTACAGTACATTAATCATCTCTGACTACAGTACATTAATCATCTCTGACTACAGGCTACAGTAAATTAATCATCTCTGACTACAGTACATGAATCATCTCTGCCTTACAGTACATTAATCATCTCTGTCTACAGTACATTAATCATCTCTGTCTACAGTACATTAATCATCTCTGACTACAGTACATTAATCATCTCTGACTACAGTACTGGAATCATCTCTGACTACAGTACATTAATCATCTCTGACTACAGTACATTAATCATCTCTGACTACAGTACATTAATCATCTCTGACTACAGGCTACAGCACATGAATTATCTCTGACTACAGTACTTGAATCATCTCTGACTACAGTACATTAATCATCTCTGACTACAGGCTACAGCACATGCATTATCTCTGGGACTACAGTACTTGAAATCTCTGACAACAGTACATTAATCATCTCTGACTACAGCACATGAATCATCTCTGACTACAGGCTACAGCACATTAATCATCTCTGACTACAGTACGTTAATCATCTTTGACAACAGTACATGAATCATCTCTGACTACAGTACATTAATCATCTCTGACTACAGCACATTAATCATCTCTGACTACAGCACATTAATCATCTTTGACTACAGTACATTAATCATCTCTGACTACAGTACATTAATCATCTCTGACTACAGTACATTAATCATCTCTGACTACAGTGCATGAATGATCTCTGACTACAGTACATTAGTCATGTCTGACTACAGGCTACAGTAAATTAATCATCTCTGACTACAGTACATTAATCATCTCTGACTACAGAACATGCATCATCACTGACTACAGAACATGATTAACTCTGACTACAGTACATTAATCATCTCTGTCTACAGGCTACAGTACATTAATCATCTCTGACTACAGTACATTAGTCATCTCTGACTACAGTCTACAGTACATTAATCATCTCTGACTACAGTACATGAATCATATCTGACTACAGTCTACAGTACATGAATCATCTCTGACTACAGTACATGAATCATCTCTGACTACAGTACATTAATCATATCTGACTACAGGCTACATTACATTAATCATCTCTGACTACAGTACATGAATCATCTCTGACTACAGGCTACATTACAATGTGTGTGTGAGGAGAGGAAGCATTTTGTAGACTATTGAGAAGCAGTCATCCACAGAGGGGGCTGTTTCCTAATAATATGTCCTTTCTCCTGGATTGTTCACCCGTTTACTACTTCCCACAAATCTGAAAGCATTGGATTGGTGGAGACCTGGGCTAGTGGGAGTTTCCACCATGTTTCTCATACCAGTCATTTCCTGTCAAATCAGTCAAGGGAAGTGAACAAGTGCATATTTTTTAAGGAAGGAGAGATAATTGGTTACACAACCATATGGGAGAATCTTAATTGCATTTCCTTGATTTCCCCGCGTCCTCCTTCCAGAACCCATTCAATGAGAAGGTTCATCTCCTCTGTACCTTCTCATCCAAAAGGTTTTGACAAGGAGAGGAGAGAGGACATACAATTAAGATGCATGGACTTCCTGTGTTTCTCCTCTGTCCTGTCTGTCTCTGCAACACTTCTCCCCCTGCTGACCAACTCTGGTATCTCAGGAAAACTCATTATTCAGACTGTGTTTCTCCTCTGTCCTGTCTGTCTCTGCAACACTTCTCCCCCTGCTGACCAACTCTGGTATCTCAGGAAAACTCATTATTCAGACTGTTTTTCTCCTCTGTCCTGTCTGTCTCTGCAACACTTCTCCCCCTGCTGACCAACTCTGGTATCTCAGGAAAACTCATTATTCAGACTGTGTTTCTCCTCTGTCCTGTCTGTCTCTGCACCACTCCTCCCCCTGCTGACCAACTCTGGTATCTCAGGAAAACTCATTATTCAGATTGAACGGAATGTTTGGATTGCTATATGAATATAATGATAGGATATTTAGAATGATGGAATGATAGAATGTTTAGAATGATAGAATGTTTAGAATGATAGAATGTTTAGAATTATATAATATTTAGAATGATAGAATATTTAGAATGATAGAATAGATAGAATGATCAAATATTTTGAATGATAGAATAGATATAATGATAAATGATTGAATAGATAGAATATTTAGAATGATATAATAGATATAATGATATAATAGATAATAAAATAATTAATTAAGATGAACTATATTAGAAACCCAAGTCAGACTTTTTACCATCTACTATATTAGTCTGATCTCTCTTTCTCCTCTCTCTGCCTCCCTCCCCATCTCTCTCTTTCTCCTCTCTCTGCCTCCCTCCCCATCTCTCTCTGCCTCCCTCCCCATCTCTCTCTTTCTCCTCTCTCTGCCTCCCTCCCCATCTCTCTCTCTATCTCCTCTCTCTGCCTCCCTCCCCATCTCTCTCTTTCTCCTCTCTCTGCCTCCCTCCCCATCTCTCTCTTTCCTCCTCTCTCTGCCTCCCCTCCCCATCTCTCTCTTTCTCCTCTCTCTGCCTCCCTCCCCATCTCTCTCTTTCTCCTCTCTCTGCCTCCCTCCCCATCTCTCTCTTCCTCCTCTCTCTGCCTCCCTCCCCATCTCTCTTTCTCCTCTCTCTGCCTCCCTCCCCATCTCTCTCTTCTCTCTCTCTGCCTCCCTCCCCATCTCTCTCTTTCTCCTCCTCTCTGCCTCCCTCCCCATCTCTCTCTTCCTCCTCTCTCTGCCTCCCTCCCCATCTCTCTCTTTCTCCTCTCTCTGCCTCCCCTCCCTCCCCATCTCTCTCCCTTCTCCTTGCCTCCCTCCCCATCTCTGCCTCTCTCTGCCCCCTCCCCTCTTCTCCTCTCTCTGCCTCCCTCCCCATCTCTCTTCTTCCCTCCTCCTCCTCTCTGCCTCCCTCCCCATCTCCTCTCTCTCTGCCTCCCTCCCCATCTCTCTCTTTCTCTCTCTGCCTCCCCTCCCCATCTCTCTCTCTTCCTCCTCTCTCTGCCTCCCTCCCCATCTCTCTCTTTCTCCTCTCTCTGCCTCCCTCCCCATCCCCATCTCTCTCTTCCTCCTCTCTCTGCCTCCCCTCCCCATCTCTCTCTTTCTCCTCTCTCTGCCTCCCTCCCCATCTCATCTCTCTCTTTCCTCCTCTGCCTCCCTCCCCATCTCTCTCTTTCTCCTCTCTCTGCCTCCCTCCCCATCTCTCTTCCTCCTCTCTCTGCCTCCCTCCCCATCTCTCTCTTCTCCTCTCTCTGCCTCCCTCCCCATCTCTCTGCCTCCCTCCCCATCTCTCTCTCTGCCTCCCCTCCCCATCTCTCTCTTTCTCTCCCTCTCTCTGCCTCCCTCCCCATCTCTCTCTTTTCTCCTCTCTCTGCCTCCCTCCCCATCTCTCTCTTCCTCCTCTCTGCCTCCCTCCCCATCTCTCTCTTCCTCCTCTCTCTGCCTCCCTCCCCATCTCCTCATCTTCTCCCTCTCTCTGCCTCCCTCCCCATCTCTCTCTTTCTCCTCTCTCTGCCTCCCTCCCCATCTCTCTCTTTCTCCTCTCTCTGCCTCCTCCCCATCTCTCTCTCTCTCTCTCTCTCTGCCTCCCTCCCCCTCTCTGCCTCCTCATCTCTTCCTCCTCTCTCTGCCTCCCTCCCCATCTCTCTCTTCCTCCTCTCTCTGCCTCCCTCCCCATCTCTCTCTTTCTCCTCTCTCTGCCTCCCTCCCCATCTCTCTCTCTCCTCTCTCTCTGCCTCCCTCCCCATCTCTCTCTTCCTCCTCTCTCTGCCTCCCTCCCCATCTCTCTCTTTCTCCTCTCTCTGCCTCCCTCCCCATCTCTCTCTTCCTCCTCTCTCTGCCTCCTCCCCATCTCTCTCTTCCTCCTCTCTCTGCCTCCCTCCCATCTCTTTCTCCTCTCTCTGCCTCCCTCCCCATCTCTCTCTTCCTCCTCTCTCTGCCTCCCTCCCCATCTCTATCTTTCTCCTCTCTCTGCCTCCCTCCCCATCTCTCTTTCTCCTCTCTCTGCCTCCCCTCCCCATCTCTCTCTATCTCTCTGCCTCCCTCCCCATCTCTCTCTTCCTCCTCTCTCTGCCTCCCTCCCCATCTCTCTCTTCCTCCTCTCTCTGCCTCCCTCCCCATCTCTCTCTTCCTCCTCTCTCTGCCTCCCTCCCCATCTCTCTCTTTCTCCTCTCTCTGCCTCCCTCCCCATCTCTCTCTTCCTCCTCTCTCTGCCTCCCTCCCCATCTCTCTCTTTCTCCTCTCTCTGCCTCCCTCCCCATCTCTCTCTTCCTCCTCTCTCTGCCTCCCTCCCCATCTCTCTCTTCCTCCTCTCTCTGCCTCCCTCCCCATCTCTCTCTTCCTCCTCTCTCTGCCTCCCTCCCCATCTCTCTCTTTCTCCTCTCTCTGCCTCCCTCCCCATCTCTCTCTTCCTCCTCTCTCTGCCTCCCTCCCCATCTCTCTCTTTCTCCTCTCTCTGCCTCCCTCCCCATCTCTCTCTCTGCCTCCCTCCCCATCTCTCTCTGCCTCCCTCCCCATCTCTCTCTTCTCTCCTCTCTCTGCCTCCCTCCCCATCTCTCTCTTCTCCTCTCTCTGCCTCCCTCCCCATCTCTCTCTCCTCCTCTCTCTGCCTCCCTCCCCATCTCTCTCCTCCTCTCTCTGCCTCCCTCCCCATCTCTCTCTTTCTCCTCTCTCTGCCTCCCTCCCCATCTCTCTCTTTCTCCTCTCTCTCCCTCCCTCCCCATCTCTCTCTTTCTCCTCTCTCTCCCTCCCTCCCCATCTCTCTCTTTCTCCTCTCTCTGCCTCCCTCCCCATCTCTCTCTTCCTCCTCTCTCTGCCTCCCTCCCCATCTCTCTCTTTCTCCTCTCTCTGCCTCCCTCCCCATCTCTCTCTTCCTCCTCTCTCTGCCTCCCTCCCCATCTCTCTCTTTCTCTCTTCTCTCTGCCTCCCTCCCCATCTCTCTCTTTCTCTCTTCTCTCTACCTCCCTTTCTCTGTTTCTCCTCCCTCTCTCTCATGCTCCTCTCTCCACCTCTCTCTCTATCTCTATCTCTCTGCCCCCCCCCCAGGTTGTCCACTCCTAACCACTACAGGTCTATCTGGTTTGATCCAGATCCAGGATCTAGAGGAGTTGGAGTTGACCAACTGTCCTGGCGCCACAGCCGAACTCTTCAAGTACTACTCACAACACCTGACACGCTGCATGGTCATCGAGTAGCCCCCCGGATACCATCACACCCCCCTCTAACCTACCACCTTATCCAACTACCAACTGACCTGCCTACCAATCCCCGACCCCAACTACCGACCACTCCATTACTTCAGCCCAACAAACGCAGAGGAGGAATGATGACGATGTCGATGGAGCCAGCCAGGATCTCTGCTCCAGCCAGGATCTCTGCTCCAGCTAGGATCTCTGCTCCAGCCAGGATCTCTGCTCCAGCCAGGATCTCTGCTCCAGCCAGGATCTCTGCTCCAGCCAGGATCTCTGCTCCAGCTAGGATCTCTGCTCCAGCCAGGATCTCTGCTCCAGCCAGGATCTCTGCTCCAGCCAGGATCTCTGCTCCAGCCAGGATCTCTGCTCCAGCCAGGATCTCTGCTCCAGCCAGGATCTCTGCTCCAGCCAGGATCAACCAGGGAATGTTTACAGGAAAGAGGGATTTTTTGTAGAGGGATAAACTATTTAAAATAAAAAAGGGAATTTATTGGATTGGAGGGATGTGAGCGCAGAGGGATGTGAGCGCGGAGGGATGTGAGCGCGGAGGGATGTGAGCGCGGAGGATGTTCTGTACAGACCAGATAGGACAGTTTAACATGGCTGTGATGGACTCCAAGTGGAGAAAGGGATAAGTCTGGGACGCACAGGATCATTGAACACACACACACACTGTACACACACACACACACACACTGTACACACACACACTGTACACACACACACACACTGTACACACACACACACACACTGTACACACACACACACTGTACACACACACAACTGTACACACACACACACACACACACACACACACACACACACACACACACACACACACACACACTGTACACACACACACAAAAGGAAACTCCACACAGACGACCAGACTGTACACACACACACAGACCCTCTCCACCAGACGACCAGACGGTCAGACCCTCTCCTCTCCTCCATCTCTGTGTCTCTCTGTGTGAGAATGGGGCGACGTCAGACCCTCTCCTCTCCTCCATCTCCGTGTCTCTCTGTGTGAGAATGGGGCGACGTCAGACCCTCTCCTCTCCATGTCTTAGCAAAGAACTAAAGAAGAAAAATGCCTCTGTGGAATAACGCGCCAGAGCTGCACGCTTTACCCGCTCGTTGTCATGTCGATTCATCTCTCTCTTTGTGTTGTTGATATTACCACTACTATTATTTTATTTTTGTAAACATTATTTTGTGAATCTGAGGACAACTGAGAATGAATTCCTGTGTGGAGGGAGGATACGTGTCAGAGGCTTTACAGTACAGGACCAGGACAACTACACTACCCAGGAAACACTGGGGTTTTGGAACGTCAACCCTGATGATTCTACCCAGAGGTCACCTGATCAGACCCTGCAGAGGTCAGGGTCAGGACAGACTGAGACTACAGAGACTCTATTCCACTTTACATACACTAGCTGATGCTGATTGGTTATAAGCTTGGCCTTACCAACCATTCTGTTTGCCCTTCCATTCTGTGGTCAGTTTAATATCAGTGGTTAGATGGGAGAGGAGGGCCGTTATATACATCCATTGTGCCATGGTTTTACCTCCCGGCACCATGACTTACTTCAACGTCTTGATGCTATGTACCTCCGTTTACACTGTCCGTTACACACACACACACACACACACACACACACACACACACACACACACACACACACACACACACACACACACACACACACACACGGTCGTTGTGTCTCTGAATCAACTCAATACAAGCTGACTCTGTGTGTGAAACCGAGGACGTTCCACAACGGTGAGGGAGGTTAACGATGGCCTCCAGTTATATTGGAGATTTAAGACCAGGTTAACAACTGATACAGGGTCAGATATTTTGACTTTCTCCTAATGGCCAAGGTTAGGATGTGGGTAGAGCAAGCTGATCCTAGATCTGTGAATATGAGTCCCCTAATGGTTAAGGTTAGGATGTGGGTAGAGCAAGCTGAACCTAGATCTGTGAATATGAGCAACGTCTACCCTGACCACTACTACGACTGAGCCCTTTACCCAGCATGCTTTGTGGTCCTCATTCAAGATGGCGGCTCTGTCAAAAGGGCCAAGTTTTGCAGTCCTTGTAATAATCTCATTTCTATTATAAACTTCACCTGGTGAACCAGCTCTCCTTACTGCTGTGTGTGTGTGTGTGTGTGTGTGTGTGTGTGTGTGTGTGTGTGTGTGTGTGTGTGTGTGTGTGTGGGGGGGGTCCTCAGCTTGCTTCCTTCTGAGGATTTGATTCATAATGACATCCAGGATGAGTTGACTGTAACAGTTGATTCATAATGACATCCAGGATGAGTTGACTGTAACAGTTGATTCATAATGACGTCCAGGTTGAGTTGACTGTAACAGTTGATTCATAATGACATCCAGGATGAGTTGACTGTAACAGTTGATTCATAAGGACATCCAGGTTGAGTTGACTGTAACAGTTGATTCATAATGACGTCCAGGTTGAGTTGACTGTAACAGTTGATTCATAAGGACGTCCAGGATGAGTTGACTGTAACAGTTGATTCATAAGGACGTCCAGGATGAGTTGACTGTAACAGTTGATTCATAATGACGTCCAGGATGAGTTGACTGTAACAGTTGATTCATAATGACGTCCAGGATGAGTTGACTGTAACAGTTGATTCATAAGGACATCCAGGATGAGTTGACTGTAACAGTTGATTCATAAGGACATCCAGGATGAGTTGACTGTAACAGTTGATTCATAATGACGTCCAGGATGAGTTGACTGTAACAGTTGATTCATAATGACATCCAGGATGAGTTGACTGTAACAGTTGATTCATAATGACATCCAGGATGAGTTGACTGTAACAGTTGATTCATAAGGACATCCAGGATGAGTTGACTGTAACAGTTGATTCATAAGGACATCCAGGATGAGTTGACTGTAACAGTTGATTCATAATGATGTCCAGGATGAGTTGACTGTAACAGTTGATTCATAAGGACATCCAGGATGAGTTGACTGTAACAGTTGATTCATAATGACGTCCAGGATGAGTTGACTGTAACAGTTGATTCATAATGACATCCAGGATGAGTTGACTGTAACAGTTGATTCATAAGGACATCCAGGATGAGTTGACTGTAACAGTTGATTCATAAGGACGTCCAGGATGAGTTGACTGTAACAGTTGATTCATAATGACGTCCAGGTTGAGTTGACTGTAACAGTTGATTCATAAGGACATCCAGGATGAGTTGACTGTAACAGTTGATTCATAATGACGTCCAGGATGAGTTGACTGTAACAGTTGATTCATAAGGACATCCAGGATGAGTTGACTGTAACAGTTGATTCATAAGGACATCCAGGTTGAGTTGACTGTAACAGTTGATTCATAATGACGTCCAGGTTGAGTTGACTGTAACAGTTGATTCATAAGGACGTCCAGGATGAGTTGACTGTAACAGTTGATTCATAATGACGTCCAGGATGAGTTGACTGTAACAGTTGATTCATAAGGACATCCAGGATGAGTTGACTGTAACAGTTGATTCATAAGGACATCCAGGATGAGTTGACTGTAACAGTTGATTCATAAGGACATCCAGGATGAGTTGACTGTAACAGTTGATTCATAATGACGTCCAGGATGAGTTGACTGTAACAGTTGATTCATAATGACATCCAGGATGAGTTGACTGTAACAGTTGATTCATAAGGACATCCAGGATGAGTTGACTGTAACAGTTGATTCATAAGGACATCCAGGATGAGTTGACTGTAACAGTTGATTCATAATGACGTCCAGGTTGAGTTGACTGTAACAGTTGATTCATAATGACATCCAGGATGAGTTGACTGTAACAGTTGATTCATAATGACATCCAGGATGAGTTGACTGTAACAGTTGATTCATAATGACGTCCAGGATGAGTTGACTGTAACAGTTGATTCATAAGGACATCCAGGATGAGTTGACTGTAACAGTTGATTCATAATGACGTCCAGGATGAGTTGACTGTAACAGTTGATTCATAATGACGTCCAGGTTGAGTTGACTGTAACAGTTGATTCATAAGGACATCCAGGATGAGTTGACTGTAACAGTTGATTCATAATGACATCCAGGATGAGTTGACTGTAACAGTTGATTCATAAGGACATCCAGGATGAGTTGACTGTAACAGTTGATTCATAAGGACATCCAGGATGAGTTGACTGTAACAGTTGATTCATAAGGACATCCAGGATGAGTTGACTGTAACAGTTGATTCATAAGGACATCCAGGATGAGTTGACTGTAACAGTTGATTCATAAGGACATCCAGGATGAGCTGACTGTAACAGTTGATTCATAAGGACATCCAGGATGAGTTGACTGTAACAGTTGATTCATAAGGACATCCAGGTTGAGTTGACTGTAACAGTTGATTCATAAGGACATCCAGGATGAGCTGACTGTAACAGTTGATTCATAAGGACATCCAGGATGAGTTGACTGTAACAGTTGATTCATAAGGACATCCAGGATGAGCTGACTGTAACAGTTGACAGCGTAATGACTTGATTCAGGATCCTGAGTTGACTGTAACAGTTGACATGGGTCCAGGATTTTGACTGTCAGTTGATTCATAATTCCAGGATGAGTTGACTGTAACAGTTGATTCATAAGGACATCCAGGATGAGTTGACTGTAACAGTTGATTCATGACATCCACACAGTTGATTCACATCCAGGATGAGTTGACACACACACTGATCCCACCGCCAGACCCCCAGGATGAGCTGACTGTAATATTGATTCATCCAGGACATAAAGATGAGTTCTGTAACAGTTGCTTCATACGGACATCCAGGATGAGTTGACTGTAACAGTTGATTCATAAGGACGTCCAGGATGAGTTGACTGTACAGTTGATTCAGAGGACATCCATAGTTGACTGTAACAGTTGACAGCGAGGTACAGGTCATGCTATATTTAGTACAGGTAGAGATACAGACACACACACACACACAGGTACACACACACACACACACACACACACACACACACACACACTGCATGCCAGACCCCCAGGCAGACAGCTGTTGTAATATTCCTTCAGCTCCAGTCCTAAAGATAACAGTCTGTACTTGGCTCTCAGACGGAGGTGACAGGGATGATATGGGTGAGAGAGAGGTACAGGTAGAGGTACAGGTAGAGGTAGAGGTACAGGTAGAGGTACAGGTAGAGGTACAGATAGAGGTACAGGTAGAGGTACAGGTAGAGGTACAGGTAGAGGTACAGGTAGAGGTACAGATAGAGGTACAGGTAGAGGTACAGGTAGAGGTACAGATAGAGGTACAGGCCATCCCCCCCTCCTCCCCCCAGCCGATAGCAGGTTATAGGTATTTCTGCTTTTAAAGGCATTATCCCATTGAGCCACCACCGTATGTAGTGTTTACCGTGAGCGGGATCTCCCTGAACCCGGAAACATTGCCTTTAAAAGCCTCACTGCCTCTCTAACCTTAAGTATTCATGTCGTGAGCTTGAGGGTTCCTGACTGTCTGGTTTCCTGCTTCACACAAACACTACAGGCTTTTAATCAACTGGTCCCACTTTGATTTATTCACCTTCGATGACGTGCTGTACATAATGTATTTATCTATTTATTTATTTATTGACTGAGGATTGTGATTGGTTGAGACAGTCTTTCAGCCAAACAGACCCGTTTGAAGCTGAGCCTGTTGGTTTGTCGTGTGTCATGATACTGGTCAGCGGGTGGCTCATTTAGGTTACGGGCAAATCTGAAATGGCTCCCTATTACCTATGTAGTGCACTACTTTGAGCCAAAAGAAGTGCCCTATTTGAGGAAGGAATATGTATAGGAATAGTAAAGGAATAAGAGGAGCTTTTGAGCAATAACTGAAGAACATATTCCCTATATAAAACAAGTCAACTACTTGACCATTCTAGCTCTTAGCTGTGGCTGCTGGTCCACTAGGGGATTCTAGCTCTTAGCTGTGGCTGCTGGTCCACTAGGGGATTCTAGCTCTTAGCTGTGGCTGCTGGTCCACTAGGGGATTCTAGCTCTTAGCTGTGGCTGCTGGTCCACTAGGGGATTCTAGCTCTTAACTGTGGCTGCTGGTCCACTAGGGGATTCTAGCTCTTAGCTGTGGCTGCTGGTCCACTAGGGGATTCTAGCTCTTAGCTGTGGCTGCTGGTCCACTAGGGGATTCTAGCTCTTAGCTGTGGCTGCTGGTCCACTAGGGGATTCTAGCTCTTAACTCTGGCTGCTGGTCCACTAGGGGATTCTAGCTCTTAGCTGCTGGTCCACTAGGGGATTCTAGCTCTTAACTGTGGCTGCTGGTCCCCTAGGGGATTCTAGCTCTTAGCTGCTGGTCCACTAGGGGATTCTAGCTCTTAGCTGTGGCTGCTGGTCCACTAGGGGATTCTAGCTCTTAACTGTGGCTGCTGGTCCACTAGGGGATTCTAGCTCTTAGCTGCTGGTCCACTAGGGGATTCTAGCTCTTAGCTGTGGCTGCTGGTCCACTAGGGGATTCTAGCTCTTAACTGTGGCTGCTGGTCCACTAGGGGATTCTAGCTCTTAACTGTGGCTGCTGGTCCACTAGGGGATTCTAGCTCTTAGCTGTGGCTGCTGGTCCACTAGGGGATTCTAGCTCTTAACTGTGGCTGCTGGTCCACTAGGGGATTCTAGCTCTTAACTGTGGCTGCTGGTCCACTAGGGGATTCTAGCTCTTAACTGTGGCTGCTGGTCTACTAGGGGATTCTAGCTCTTAGCTGCTGGTCCACTAGGTGATTCTAGCTCTTAACTGTGGCTGCTGGTCCACTAGGGGATTCTAGCTCTTAGCTGCTGGTCCACTAGGTGATTCTAGCTCTTAGCTGTGGCTGCTGGTCCACTCTGGGATTCTAGCTCTTAGCTGTGGCTGCTGGTCCCCTGGAGGATTCTAGCTCTTAGCTGTGGCTGCTGGTCCCCTAGGGGATTCTAGCTCTTAACTGTGGCTGCTGGTCCACTAGGGGATTCTAGCTCTTAGCTGCTGTTCCACTAGGGGATTCTAGCTCTTAGCTGTGGCTGCTGGTCCACTAGGGGATTCTAGCTCTTAGCTGTGGCTGCTGGTCCACTAGGGATTCTAGCTCTTAGCTGTGGCTGCTGGTCCCCTGGGATTCTAGCTCTTAACTGTGGCTGCTGGTCCACTGGGATTCTAGCTCTTAGCTGCTGGTCCACTAGGGATTCTAGCTCTAGCTGTGGCTGCTGGTCCACTAGGGGATTCTAGCTCTTAGCTGCTGGTCCACTAGGGGATTCTAGCTCTTAGCTGTGGCTGCTGGTCCCTAGGGGATTCTAGCTCTTAGCTGTGGCTGCTGGTCCACTGTGGCTGCTGGTCCACTAGGGATTCTAGCTCTTAGCTGCTGGTCCACTGGGGATTCTAGCTCTTAGCTGCTGGTCCACTAGGGGATTCTAGCTCTTAGCTGCTGGTCCACTGGGGATTCTAGCTCTTAGCTGCTGGTCCACTGGGGATTCTAGCTCTTAGCTGCTGGTCCACTAGGGGATTCTAGCTCTTAGCTGGTCCACTGGGTGATTCTAGCTCTTAGCTGTGGCTGCTGGTCCACTAGGGGATTCTATTTTTTGTTCTGATAGCTATCTTGACTTTTGTGTCCAGCTTCACTTCAACAGTACTTGATTGCAATTTTATAAATTCACATTGAATCTCGAGAGTCTGTGAAAATAGTGAGCTGTTGTGGGCTTACAGATTTGTAACGTCCGGGAGAGCCCAGCACAGAATGTTTTCTTTCAGTAGGCTTTTTCTACCCCTAGCTAAGCTAGCAGGATTGGTCCAGCTTAGCTAGCTGCATACTGTCAGTTTAGCTAGGATAGCTGGATTGGTTAGCTTAGCTAGCTGCATACTGTCAGTTTAGCTAGGATAGCTGGATTGGTTAGCTTAGCTAGCTGCATACTGTCAGTTTAGCTAGTAGCTGGATTGGTTAGCTTAGCTAGCTGCATACTGTCAGTTTAGCTAGGATAGCTGGATTGGTTAGCTTAGCTAGCTGCATACTGTCAGTTTAGCTTTAGCTGGATTGGTTTTAGCTAGCTGCATACTGTCAGTTTAGCTAGGATAGCTGGATTGGTTAGCTTAGCTAGCTGCATACTGTCAGTTTAGCTAAAATGGCTGGATTACTGACAGCATCACTCCCCAACCTCAACCCTGTACAGCCCTACTGTATGCTGGACTTACTGTACTGTACCCCTCTCCCCTTACTGTACCCCTCTCCCCCTCTATCTCTAACAGAAGAAGTGTCCAGGGGCATTTGTCATCACCCACCAATTATAATAATAATAATAATAATAATATACCATTTAGCTGACCTTCTTATCAAAAGACACTGTACAGTCATTGTGACAATAAATTCTATGTTGGAAGTGGTCCTGGGAATCGAACCCACTGATTCCTGGCGTTACAAGCGAACATGCTGGTCTACCAACTGAGCCACAGAGGGTTAAAATACTCCCTCCCCTCAGAACACTGTCAACCCCTGGTTTACACTGGTCTGTTACGTAGAGCATCTGAAGACAGGACAGAAACATGCTGTTCAGAAGGTCTATGGAGGGAAAACAGTTGATGACTGAACATGTGACTTCTATCCAGGTCTCCATTGGTTCAACTGTTTCAGTTTAAACTGAGTTTACAGTGATCTGCCCGATATGGTATGGTGGCCTGGGAGGGACACTGGTCTTTTAAAGGCTCATGTTACTCTTAGGGACGACTGTACTCTACACCTCCTGTCTGTCTACCACACTCCCTTACATTCCTATATAATGGGTACTATGTTGGTATCTCTCTGTTTATTATTTGTGACACAGAGGTCATATGGAGATGTGTTTTTGGGAGGGTTTGTTTCTTCTTTTCTTATGTTTTGCTCATTGTTTCTGTGTAAATACTGATACTGTGGTGATGATATGAAACATTTGATTGGACAGGAGAGAAAGTGGTGTGGTGAATCTAAAGGGTTTGATTGGACGGGAGAGAAAGTGGTGTGGTGAATCTAAAGGGTTTGATTTGAAAGTGGTGTTGTGAATCTAAAGGGTTTGAGACAGGAAGAGAGTGGTGTGGTAATTCTAATGGATTTGATTGGACGGGAGAGAAAGAGGTGTGGTGATTCTAATGGATTTGATTGGACGGGAGAGAAAGAGGTGTGGTGATTCTAATGGATTTGATTGGACGGGAGAGAAAGAGGTGTGGTGATTCTGAAGGATTTGATTGGACGGGAGAGAAAGAGGTGTGGTGATTCTGAAGGATGGCTGCAGTGCCTTGTCAGAGAGCAGCAGTTGTTTTTTGACACGGTATTTGGTTCCAGTCTGCACCGTTTTAGTAAAAGTTGTACAAAACTAAACCGCGTGCCTCATCTCCTTCCTTTCATCCTCCTACATTGCCATTTTAGCCGAGGCTTTTATTCATGGCAACTCACAGTGTTGCGCACCTGCATGTTTTATACACATTTGACAACAATTGCTGTTGTGATGCAACTGATATATTTCTGTGAAGGTTTGTCCCCCAACACGTTTTATGCAGATAACCTGCCACTCTTATCACGACTGCTGTGCCAAACGCCTTGTACATCGGCTGTACAACTTGTGTACGTGGCCTTATAGGGAGAACCTCCGATACTGTTTCCGTGATCCCTCGCGTCCTCTCTCTCTCTCTCTCTCTCTGTCTGTCTGTCTCTCTGTCTGTCTGTCTCTGTCTCTGTCTGTCTCTGTCTCTGTCTCTGTCTCTGTCTCTGTCTCTCTCTGTCTCTGTCTCTCTGTCTCTCTCTCTGTCTCTCTCTCTCTCTCTCTCTCTGTCTCTCTCTCTCTCTCTCTGTCTCTCTGTCTCTGTCTGTCTCTGTCTCTGTCTCTGTCTCTGTCTCTGTCTGTCTCTGTCTCTCTGTCCCTCTGTCTGTCATTCTCTGTCTGTCTCTGTTCTGTCTCTGTCTGTCTCTGTCTGTCTCTGTTGAGGACCGCTCGGAAACCCCTGTTTGTCTGGAAGGTCGGGAGTCTGTCTCTGTCTGTCTCTGTCTGTCTGAGGAGTCGGTCTGAGTCTCTGGCGAGGAGAACGGGCTTTGAGGAAGAGGCGAGGAGAACGGGCTTTGAGGAAGAGGAGAGGAGAACTGGCTTTGGGGAAGAGGAGAGGAGAACGGGCTTTGGGGAAGAGGCGAGGAGTCGGGCTTTGAGGAATCCAGGAAATGCGATTGTGATTATCCCTGTTGTTTGTGAGTCACAGGACCCACCACTCAGACGTGTAACAGGGACAATCATTTGATGGTAAATCAACAGTGTTTATTAATTAATGTGTAAAACAAGGGTCCTATCAGGATGCAGAGTACAGAACATTAGACTACAACACTATAAAACAAGGGTCCTATCAGGATGCAGAGTACAGAACATTAGACTACAACACTATAAAACAAGGGTCCTATCAGGATGCAGAGTACAGAACATTAGACTACAACACTATAAAACAAGGGTCCTGTCAGGATGCAGAGTACAGAACATTAGACTACAACACTATAAAACAAGGGTCCTATATCAGGTTGCAGAGTACAGAACATTAGACTACAACACTATAAAACAAGGGTCCTATCAGGATGCAGAGTACAGAACATTAGACTACAACACTATAAAACAAGGGTCCTGTCAGGATGCAGAGTACAGAACATTAGACTACAACACTATAAAACAAGGGTCCTATATCAGGATGCAGAGTACAGAACATTAGACTACAACACTATAAAACAAGGGTCCTATATCAGGATGCAGAGTACAGAACATTAGACTACAACACTATAAAACAAGGGTCCTATCAGGATGCAGAGTACAGAACATTAGACTACAACACTATAAAACAAGGGTCCTATATCAGGATGCAGAGTACAGAACATTAGACTACAACACTATAAAACAAGGGTCCTATATCAGGATGCAGAGTACAGAACATTAGACTACAACACTATAAAACAAGGGTCCTGTCAGGATGCAGAGTACAGAACATTAGACTACAACACTATAAAACAAGGGTCCTGTCAGGATGCAGAGTACAGAACATTAGACTACAACACTATAAAACAAGGGTCCTATCAGGATGCAGAGTACAGAACATTAGACTACAACACTATAAAACAAGGGTCCTAATCAGGATGCAGAGTACAGAACATTAGACTACAACACTATAAAACAAGGGTCCTGTCAGGATGCAGAGTACAGAACATTAGACTACAACACTATAAAACAAGGGTCCTGTCAGGATGCAGAGTACAGAACATTAGACTACAACACTATAAAACAAGGGTCCTATATCAGGATGCAGAGTACAGAACATTAGACTACAACACTATAAAACAAGGGTCCTGTCAGGATGCAGAGTACAGAACATTAGACTACAACACTATAAAACAAGGGTCCTGTCAGGATGCAGAGTACAGAACATTAGACTACAACACTATAAAACAAGGGTCCTATATCAGGATGCAGAGTACAGAACATTAGACTACAACACTATAAAACAAGGGTCCTATATCAGGATGCAGAGTACAGAACATTAGACTACAACACTATAAAACAAGGGTCCTGTCAGGATGCAGAGTACAGAACATTAGACTACAACACTATAAAACAAGGGTCCTATATCAGGATGCAGAGTACAGAACATTAGACTACAACACTATAAAACAAGGGTCCTAATCAGGATGCAGAGTACAGAACATTAGACTACAACACTATAAAACAAGGGTCCTAATCAGGATGCAGAGTACAGAACATTAGACTACAACACTATAAAACAAGGGTCCTATATCAGGATGCAGAGTACAGAACATTAGACTACAACACTATAAAACAAGGGTCCTAATCAGGATGCAGAGTACAGAACATTAGACTACAACACTATAAAACAAGGGTCCTGTCAGGATGCAGAGTACAGAACATTAGACTACAACACTATAAAACAAGGGTCCTATATCAGGATGCAGAGTACAGAACATTAGACTACAACACTATAAAACAAGGGTCCTATATCAGGATGCAGAGTACAGAACATTAGACTACAACACTATAAAACAAGGGTCCTATATCAGGATGCAGAGTACAGAACATTAGACTACAACACTATAAAACAAGGGTCCTATATCAGGATGCAGAGTACAGAACATTAGACTACAACACTATAAAACAAGGGTCCTATATCAGGATGCAGAGTACAGAACATTAGACTACAACACTATAAAACAAGGGTCCTGTCAGGATGCAGAGTACAGAACATTAGACTACAACACTATAAAACAAGGGTCCTATATCAGGATGCAGAGTACAGAACATTAGACTACAACACTATAAAACAAGGGTCCTATATCAGGATGCAGAGTACAGAACATTAGACTACAACACTATAAAACAAGGGTCCTATCAGGATGCAGAGTACAGAACATTAGACTACAACACTATAAAACAAGGGTCCTATATCAGGATGCAGAGTACAGAACATTAGACTACAACACTATAAAACAAGGGTCCTAATCAGGATGCAGAGTACAGAACATTAGACTACAACACTATAAAACAAGGGTCCTGTCAGGATGCAGAGTACAGAACATTAGACTACAACACTATAAAACAAGGGTCCTAATCAGGATGCAGAGTACAGAACATTAGACTACAACACTATAAAACAAGGGTCCTGTCAGGATGCAGAGTACAGAACATTAGACTACAACACTATAAAACAAGGGTCCTATAT
The DNA here is from genome assembly GCF_023373465.1 of Oncorhynchus keta. NCBI lineage: Eukaryota > Metazoa > Chordata > Actinopteri > Salmoniformes > Salmonidae > Oncorhynchus > Oncorhynchus keta. Next base: position 28,002 of record NW_026289411.1, read on the forward strand.
CAGGTTGCAGAGTACAGAACATTAGACTACAACACTATAAAACAAGGGTCCTGTCAGGATGCAGAGTACAGAACATTAGACTACAACACTATAAAACAAGGGTCCTATATCAGGATGCAGAGTACAGAACATTAGACTACAACACTATAAAACAAGGGTCCTATATCAGGATGCAGAGTACAGAACATTAGACTACAACACTATAAAACAAGGGTCCTATATCAGGATGCAGAGTACAGAACATTAGACTACAACACTATAAAACAAGGGTCCTGTCAGGATGCAGAGTACAGAACATTAGACTACAACACTATAAAACAAGGGTCCTAATCAGGATGCAGAGTACAGAACATTAGACTACAACACTATAAAACAAGGGTCCTATATCAGGATGCAGAGTACAGAACATTAGACTACAACACTATAAAACAAGGGTCCTATATCAGGATGCAGAGTACAGAACATTAGACTACAACACTATAAAACAAGGGTCCTATATCAGGATGCAGAGTACAGAACATTAGACTACAACACTATAAAACAAGGGTCCTATATCAGGATGCAGAGTACAGAACATTAGACTACAACACTATAAAACAAGGGTCCTATATCAGGATGCAGAGTACAGAACATTAGACTACAACACTATAAAACAAGGGTCCTGTCAGGATGCAGAGTACAGAACATTAGACTACAACACTATAAAACAAGGGTCCTGTCAGGATGCAGAGTACAGAACATTAGACTACAACACTATAAAACAAGGGTCCTATATCAGGATGCAGAGTACAGAACATTAGACTACAACACTATAAAACAAGGGTCCTGTCAGGATGCAGAGTACAGAACATTAGACTACAACACTATAAAACAAGGGGTCAGAACATTAGACTACAACACTATAAAACAGGATGCAGAGTACAGAACATTAGACTACAACACTATAAAACAAGGGTCCTATATCAGGATGCAGAGTACAGAACATTAGACTACAACACTATAAAACAAGGGTCCTAATCAGGATGCAGAGTACAGAACATTAGACTACAACACTATAAAACAAGGGTCCTAATCAGGATGCAGAGTACAGAACATTAGACTACAACACTATAAAACAAGGGTCCTGTCAGGATGCAGAGTACAGAACATTAGACTACAACACTATAAAACAAGGGTCCTATATCAGGATGCAGAGTACAGAACATTAGACTACAACACTATAAAACAAGGGTCCTAATCAGGATGCAGAGTACAGAACATTAGACTACAACACTATAAAACAAGGGTCCTGTCAGGATGCAGAGTACAGAACATTAGACTACAACACTATAAAACAAGGGTCCTATATCAGGATGCAGAGTACAGAACATTAGACTACAACACTATAAAACAAGGGTCCTATATCAGGATGCAGAGTACAGAACATTAGACTACAACACTATAAAACAAGGGTCCTAATCAGGATGCAGAGTACAGAACATTAGACTACAACACTATAAAACAAGGGTCCTAATCAGGATGCAGAGTACAGAACATTAGACTACAACACTATAAAACAAGGGTCCTATATCAGGATGCAGAGTACAGAACATTAGACTACAACACTATAAAACAAGGGTCCTGTCAGGATGCAGAGTACAGAACATTAGACTACAACACTATAAAACAAGGGTCCTATATCAGGATGCAGAGTACAGAACATTAGACTACAACACTATAAAACAAGGGTCCTATCAGGATGCAGAGTACAGAACATTAGACTACAACACTATAAAACAAGGGTCCTATCAGGATGCAGAGTACAGAACATTAGACTACAACACTATAAAACAAGGGTCCTATATCAGGATGCAGAGTACAGAACATTAGACTACAACACTATAAAACAAGGGTCCTATATCAGGATGCAGAGTACAGAACATTAGACTACAACACTATAAAACAAGGGTCCTATATCAGGATGCAGAGTACAGAACATTAGACTACAACACTATAAAACAAGGGTCCTATCAGGATGCAGAGTACAGAACATTAGACTACAACACTATAAAACAAGGGTCCTATATCAGGATGCAGAGTACAGAACATTAGACTACAACACTATAAAACAAGGGTCCTATATCAGGATGCAGAGTACAGAACATTAGACTACAACACTATAAAACAAGGGTCCTATATCAGGATGCAGAGTACAGAACATTAGACTACAACACTATAAAACAAGGGTCCTATATCAGGATGCAGAGTACAGAACATTAGACTACAACACTATAAAACAAGGGTCCTATATCAGGATGCAGAGTACAGAACATTAGACTACAACACTATAAAACAAGGGTCCTATATCAGGATGCAGAGTACAGAACATTAGACTACAACACTATAAAACAAGGGTCCTATATCAGGATGCAGAGTACAGAACATTAGACTACAACACTATAAAACAAGGGTCCTATATCAGGATGCAGAGTACAGAACATTAGACTACAACACTATAAAACAAGGGTCCTATCAGGATGCAGAGTACAGAACATTAGACTACAACACTATAAAACAAGGGTCCTATATCAGGATGCAGAGTACAGAACATTAGACTACAACACTATAAAACAAGGGTCCTATATCAGGATGCAGAGTACAGAACATTAGACTACAACACTATAAAACAAGGGTCCTATATCAGGATGCAGAGTACAGAACATTAGACTACAACACTATAAAACAAGGGTCCTATATCAGGATGCAGAGTACAGAACATTAGACTACAACACTATAAAACAAGGGTCCTATATCAGGATGCAGAGTACAGAACATTAGACTACAACACTATAAAACAAGGGTCCTATATCAGGATGCAGAGTACAGAACATTAGACTACAACACTATAAAACAAGGGTCCTATATCAGGATGCAGAGTACAGAACATTAGACTAAAACAACAACACTATAAAACAAGGGTCCTATATCAGGATGCAGAGTACAGAACATTAGACTACAACACTATAAAACAAGGGTCCTATATCAGGATGCAGAGTACAGAACATTAGACTACAACACTATAAAACAAGGGTCCTATATCAGGATGCAGAGTACAGAACATTAGACTACAACACTATAAAACAAGGGTCCTATATCAGGATGCAGAGTACAGAACATTAGACTACAACACTATAAAACAAGGGTCCTATATCAGGATGCAGAGTACAGAACATTAGACTACAACACTATAAAACAAGGGTCCTATATCAGGATGCAGAGTACAGAACATTAGACTACAACACTATAAAACAAGGGTCCTCAGGATATCAGGATGCAGAGTACAGAACATTAGACTACAACACTATAAAACAAGGGTCCTATATCAGGATGCAGAGTACAGAACATTAGACTACAACACTATAAAACAAGGGTCCTATATCAGGATGCAGAGTACAGAACATTAGACTACAACACTATAAAACAAGGGTCCTATATCAGGATGCAGAGTACAGAACATTAGACTACAACACTATAAAACAAGGGTCCTATATCAGGATGCAGAGTACAGAACATTAGACTACAACACTATAAAACAAGGGTCCTATATCAGGATGCAGAGTACAGAACATTAGACTACAACACTATAAAACAAGGGTCCTATATCAGGATGCAGAGTACAGAACATTAGACTACAACACTATAAAACAAGGGTCCTATATCAGGATGCAGAGTACAGAACATTAGACTACAACACTATAAAACAAGGGTCCTATATCAGGATGCAGAGTACAGAACATTAGACTACAACACTATAAAACAAGGGTCCTATATCAGGATGCAGAGTACAGAACATTAGACTACAACACTATAAAACAAGGGTCCTATATCAGGATGCAGAGTACAGAACATTAGACTACAACACTATAAAACAAGGGTCCTATATCAGGATGCAGAGTACAGAACATTAGACTACAACACTATAAAACAAGGGTCCTATATCAGGATGCAGAGTACAGAACATTAGACTACAACACTATAAAACAAGGGTCCTATATCAGGATGCAGAGTACAGAACATTAGACTACAACACTATAAAACAAGGGTCCTATATCAGGATGCAGAGTACAGAACATTAGACTACAACACTATAAAACAAGGGTCCTATATCAGGATGCAGAGTACAGAACATTAGACTACAACACTATAAAACAAGGGTCCTATATCAGGATGCAGAGTACAGAACATTAGACTACAACACTATAAAACAAGGGTCCTATATCAGGATGCAGAGTACAGAACATTAGACTACAACACTATAAAACAAGGGTCCTATATCAGGATGCAGAGTACAGAACATTAGACTACAACACTATAAAACAAGGGTCCTATATCAGGATGCAGAGTACAGAACATTAGACTACAACACTATAAAACAAGGGTCCTATATCAGGATGCAGAGTACAGAACATTAGACTACAACACTATAAAACAAGGGTCCTATATCAGGATGCAGAGTACAGAACATTAGACTACAACACTATAAAACAAGGGTCCTATATCAGGATGCAGAGTACAGAACATTAGACTACAACACTATAAAACAAGGGTCCTATATCAGGATGCAGAGTACAGAACATTAGACTACAACACTATAAAACAAGGGTCCATATATCAGGATGCAGAGTACAGAACATTAGACTACAACACTATAAAACAAGGGTCCTAATCAGGATGCAGAGTACAGAACATTAGACTACAACACTATAAAACAAGGGTCCTATCAGGATGCAGTACAGAACATTAGACTACAACACTATAAAACAAGGGTCCTATATCAGGATGTGTGTGTGTGTTGTGTGTGTGTGTGTGTGTGTCTCTGTCTGTGTGTCTGTGTGTGTGTTATAGGCAGCCCACAGAGGAAGAGGCTGTGTACCAGGTCAACACTGTGTGTCTGTTATAGGCAGCCCACAGAGGAAGAGGCTGTGTACCAGGTCAACACTGTGTGTCTGTGTGTGTGCGTGCGTGCGTGTGTGTCTGTGTGTGTGTTATAGGCAGCCCACAGAGGAAGAGGCTGTGTACCAGGTCAACACTGTGTGTCTGTGTGTGTGTGCGTGCGTGCGTGAGTGTCTGTGTGTGTGTTATAGGCAGCCCACAGAGGAAGAGGCTGTGTACCAGGTCAACACTAGGTATGTAAATGAGGGAATGTACCTTTTAATGGACGATAGTGGGAGATGATCTAGTGATCCGGGTCTAAAAACAGACAGCTGATCAGTAGTTAAAGAAGAGGCAGTCAGTCTGTGAGGACAGGACAGGAAATGGGGGAAAACACAGTCAGTCTGTGAGGACAGGACAGGAAATGGGGGAAAACACAGTCAGTCTGTGAGGACAGGACAGGAAATGGGGGAAAACACACTCATACACGGTTGTCACAGAACCGGTTTCCCCAACACAGATTAATAATAATCCCGGACTACGAGACACGTTCAATGGAGAAGGAGAACGAAGTGGGCTTTCATCTGTGTGAACGGGAAAATCTTCCTCCTAGCATCACATTTCACATGTCAACGTTAAAACAGGACGTTGGGGTCTCTAAGTTACAGTTAGGCACAGCCATAAAACAGAGGAGGGTAACCTGGTCTAATCTAATCCTGTCTGCATCGTTTATTCTCCCATAACATAGTATCATTGAGAGCTACTGGGAATTTTGCAATCCTAGACACTTTGTTGAGAGAGAGTACAGTTTGTGTCCTCTTGTCTCTGACTCCCGGGGTCATTCCTCCACTTGGCCTCTAGGTGGAGCCCTCTCTCCAAACAGCACATCTCGCCATCGAGGAAGGAGACAGAAGGGATCTATAAAGGAGGTTCCTCTATACACAACACAGAAAGACCCCTGGGGGTTAACTGGACTGTGTACGTATGGATGGACATGTATGTGTGTATGGACATGTATGTGTGTATGGACATGTGTGTATGGACATGTATGTGTGTATGGACATGTATGTGTGTATGGACATGTATGTGTATGGACATGTATGTGTGTATGGACATGTATGTGTGTATGGACATGTATGTGTATGTATGGACATGTATGTGTGTATGGACATGTATGTGTGTATGGACATGTATGTGTGTATGGACATGTATGTGTGTATGGACATGTATGTGTGTATGGACATGTATGTGTGTATGGACATGTATGTGTATGGACATGTATGTGTGTATGGACATGTATGTGTGTATGGACATGTATGTGTGTATGGACATGTATGTGTGTATGGACATGTATGTGTGTATGGACATGTATGTGTGTATGGACATGTATGTGTGTATGGACATGTATGTATGTGTATGGACATGTATGTGTGTATGGACATGTATGTGTGTATGGACATGTATGTGTGTATGGACATGTATGTGTGTGTATGGACATGTATGTGTGTATGGACATGTATGTGTGTATGGACATGTATGTGTGTATGGACATGTATGTGTGTATGGACATGTATGTGTGTATGGACATGTATGTGTGTATGGACATGTATGTGTGAATGGACATGTATGTGTGTATGGACATGTATGTGTGTATGGACATGTATGTGTGATGGACATGTACATGGACATGTATGTGTGTATGGACATGTATGTGTATGGACATGTATGTGTGTATGGACATGTATGTGTGTATGGACATGTATGTGTGTATGGACATGTATGTGTGTATGTGGACATGTATGTGTGTATGGACATGTATGTGTGTATGGACATGTATGTGTGTATGGACATGTATGTGTGTATGGTATGGACATGTATGTGTGTATGGACATGTATGTGTGTATGGACATGTATGTGTGTATGGACATGTATGTGTGTATGGACATGTATGTGTGAATGGACATGTATGTGTGTATGGACATGTATGTGTGAATGGACATGTATGTGTGTATGGACATGTATGTGTGTATGGACATGTATGTGTGTGTATGGACATGTATGTGTGTATGGACATGTATGTGTGTATGGACATGTATGTGTGTATGGACATGTATGTGTGTATGGACATGTATGTGTGTATGGACATGTATGTGTGTATGGACATGTATGTGTGTATGGACATGTATGTGTGAATGGACATGTATGTGTGTATGGACATGTATGTGTGTATGGACATGTATGTGTGTATGGACATGTATGTGTGTATGGACATGTATGTGTGTATGGACATGTATGTGTGTATGGACATGTATGTGTGAATGGACATGTATGTGTGTATGGACATGTATGTGTGTATGGACATGTATGTGTGTATGGACATGTATGTGTGTATGGACATGTATGTGTGTATGTGTGTATGGACATGTATGTGTGTATGTGTGTATGGACATGTATGTGTGTATGGACATGTATGTGTGTATGGACATGTATGTGTGTATGGACATGTATGACATGTATGGACATGTATGTGTGTATGGACATGTATGTGTGTATGGACATGTATGTGTGTATGGACATGTATGTGTGTATGGACATGTATGTGTGTATGGACATGTATGTGTGAATGGACATGTATGTGTGTATGGACATGTATGTGTGTATGGACATGTATGTGTGTATGGACATGTATGTGTGTATGGACATGTATGTGTATGGACATGTATGTGTGTATGGACATGTATGTGTGTATGGACATGTATGTGTGTATGTGTGTATGGACATGTATGTGTGTATGGACATGTATGTGTGTATGGACATGTATGTGTGTATGGACATGTATGTGTGTATGGACATGTATGTGTGTATGGACATGTATGTGTGTATGGACATGTATGTGTGTATGGACATGTATGTGTGGACATGTATGTGTGTATGGACATGTATGTGTGTATGGACATGTATGTGTGTATGGACATGTATGTGTGAATGGACATGTATGTGTGTATGGACATGTATGTGTGAATGGACATGTATGTGTGTATGGACATGTATGTGTGTATGGACATGTATGTGTGTATGGACATGTATGTGTGAATGGACATGTATGTGTGTATGGACATGTATGTGTGTATGGACATGTATGTGTGTATGGACATGTATGTGTGTATGTGTGTATGGACATGTATGTGTGTATGTGTGTATGGACATGTATGTGTGTATGGACATGTATGTGTGTATGGACATGTATGTGTGTGTATGGACATGTATGTGTGTATGGACATGTATGTGTGTATGTGTGTATGGACATGTATGTGTGTATGGACATGTATGTGTGTATGTGTGTATGGACATGTATGTGTGTATGGACATGTATGTGTGAATGGACATGTATGTATGGACATGTATGTGTGTATGGACATGTATGTGTGTATGGACATGTATGTGTGTATGTGTGTATGGACATGTATGTGTGTATGGACATGTATGTGTGTATGGACATGTATGTGTGTATGGACATGTATGTGTGTATGTGTGTATGGACATGTGTATGTGTGTATGGACATGTATGTGTGTGTATGGACATGTATGTGTGTATGGACATGTATGTGTGAATGGACATGTATGTGTGTATGGACATGTATGTGTGTATGTGTGTATGGACATGTATGTGTGTATGGACATGTATGTGTGTATGGACATGTATGTGTGAATGGACATGTATGTGTGTATGGACATGTATGTGTGTATGGACATGTATGTGTGTATGGACATGTATGTGTGTATGGACATGTATGTGTGTATGGACATGTATGTGTGTATGGACATGTATGTGTGTATGTGTGTATGGACATGTATGTGTGTATGGACATGTATGTGTGAATGGACATGTATGTGTGTATGGACATGTATGTGTGTATGGACATGTATGTGTGTATGGACATGTATGTGTGGATGGACATGTATGTGTGTATGGACATGTATGTGTGTATGGACATGTATGTGTGAATGGACATGTATGTGTGAATGGACATGTATGTGTGAATGGACATGTATGTGTGTATGGACATGTATGTGTGGATGGACATGTATGTGTGTATGGACATGTATGTGTGAATGGACATGTATGTGTGTATGGACATGTATGTGTGGATGGACATGTATGTGTGGATGGACATGTATGTGTGGATGGACATGTATGTGTGTATGGACATGTATGTGTGTATGGACATGAATGTGTGTATGGACATGTATGTGTGGATGGACATGCATGTGTGGATGGACATGTATGTGTGTATGGACATGTATATGTGTATGGACATGTATGTGTGTATGGACATGTATGTGTGAATGGACATTTAACAACATTTACATTTAAGTCATTTAGCAGACGCTCTTATCCAGAGCGACTTACAAATTGGTGCATTCACCTTATGACATCCAGTAGAATAGTCACTTTACAATAGTGCATCTAAATCTTAAAGGGGGGTGAGAAGGATTACTTATCCTATCCTAGGTATTCCTTAAAGAGGTGGGGTTTCAGGTGTCTCCGGAAGGTGGTGATTGACTCCGCTGTCCTGGCGTCGTGAGGGAGTTTGTTCCACCATTGGGGGCCAGAGCAGCGAACAGTTTTGACTGGGCTGAGCGGGAACTGTACTTCCTCAGTGGTAGGGAGGCGAGCAGGCCAGAGGTGGATGAACGCAGTGCCCTTGTTTGGCTGTAGGGCCTGATCAGAGCCTGGAGGTACTGAGGTGCCGTTCCCTCACAGCTCCGTAGGCAAGCACCATGGTCTTGTAGCAGATGCGAGCTTCAACTGGAAGCCAGTGGAGAGAGCGGAGGAGCGGGGTGACGTGGAGAGAACTTGGGAAGGTTGAACACCAGACGGGCTGCGGCGTTCTGGATGAGTTGTAGGGGTTTAATGGCACAGGCAGGGAGCCCAGCCAACAGCGAGTTGCAGTAGTCCAGACGGGAGATGACAAGTGCCTGGATTAGGACCTGCGCCGCTTCCTGTGTGAGGCAGGGTCGTACTCTGCGGATGTTGTAGAGCATGAACCTACAGGAACGGGCCACCGCCTTGATGTTAGTTGAGAACGACAGGGTGTTGTCCAGGATCACGCCAAGGTTCTTAGCGCTCTGGGAGGAGGACACAATGGAGTTGTCAACCGTGATGGCGAGATCATGGAACGGGCAGTCCTTCCCGGGAGGAAGAGCAGCTCCGTCTTGCCGAGGTTCAGCTTGAGGTGGTGATCCGTCATCCACACTGATATGTCTGCCAGACATGCAGAGATGCGATTCGCCATCTGGTCATCAGAAGGGGGAAAGGAGAAGATTAATTGTGTGTCGTCTGCATAGCAATGATAGGAGAGACCATGTGAGGTTATGACAGAGCCAAGTGACTTGGTGTATAGCGAGAATAGGAGAGGGCCTAGAACAGAGCCCTGGGGGACACCAGTGGTGAGAGCGCGTGGTGAGGAGACAGATTCTCGCCACGCCACCTGGTAGGAGCGACCTGTCAGGTAGGATGCAATCCAAGCGTGGGCCGCGCCGGAGATGCCCAACTCGGAGAGGGTGGAGAGGAGGATCTGATGGTTCACAGTATCGAAGGCAGCCGATAGGTCTAGAAGGATGAGAGCAGAGGAGAGAGAGTTAGCTTTAGCGGTGCGGAGCGCTCCGTGATACAGAGAAGAGCAGTCTCAGTTGAATGACTAGTCTTGAAACCTGACTGATTTGGATCAAGAAGGTCATTCTGAGAGAGATAGCGGGAGAGCTGGCCAAGGACGGCACGTTCAAGAGTTTTGGAGAGAAAAGAAAGAAGGGATACTGGTCTGTAGTTGTTGACATCGGAGGGATTGAGTGTAGGTGGACATGGACATGTATGTGTGAATGGACATGTATGTGTGAATGGACATGTATGTGTGTATGGACATGTATGTGTGTATGGACATGTATGTGTGTATGTGTGTATGGACGTGTATGTGTGTATGGACATGTATGTGTGTATGGACATGTATGTGTGTATGGACGTGTATGTGTGTATGGACATGTATGTGTGTATGTGTGTATGGACGTGTATGTGTGTATGGACATGTATGTATGTGTACCGCAGGTGGAAAAAGTAACAAAACAAAAAATACATTTTCTTCTTCTTTATTTTTATTTCTAAAGTCAACATGCATATTAAATGAAATGCAGCGTCTGAATATATTACAGGCCTTATGCCCGTGTCATAGAGAGAGGTTCATAAAGCCATACACATGCTAGGCTACGGCTCTGCCAGTATTCATACAGAGTTATAGAGAGAGGTTCATAAAGCCATACACAGGCTAGACTACGGCTCTGCCAGTATTCATACAGAGTCATAGAGAGAGGTTCATAAAGCCATACACAGGCTAGACTACGGCTCTGACAGTATTCATACAGAGTTTAACAAAAGGCTGCCATCCTTTGAGAGATGGAGGAATTCAAGCAAAGCCACATTGCAGGATTCACACAGTAGCAAAACAGACCACGAACTCATTGCACAGAGAACAGAGTGTCTGAAGGTTTTCGCCCCAACCCTCGTTCTTGCTGGAGGAATTAAGGTCACTAATTAATTAGGATTCCCTTCATCTGGTTGTCTAGGTTTTAATTGAATTGGGAAAAAACAAAAACACACAGACACTCGACCCTCGGTAGAATACAGGAGGCTGTAGCTGAATGGACGTGGGTACTGTAGAATACAGGAGGCTGTAGCTGAATGGACCTGGGTACTGTAGAATGCAGGAGGCTGTAGCTGAATGGACATGGGTACTCTAGAATACAGGAGGCTGTAGCTGAATGGACCTGGGTACTGTAGAATACAGGAGGCTGTAGCTGAATGGACGTGGGTACTGTAGAATACAGGAGGCTGTAGCTGAATGGACGTGGGTACTGTAGAATACAGGAGGCTGTAGCTGAATGGACCTGGGTACTGTAGAATACAGGAGGCTGTAGCTGAATGGACCTGGGTACTAGAATACAGGAGGCTGTAGCTGAATGGACGTGGGTACTGTAGAATACAGGAGGCTGTAGCTGAATGGACCTGGGTACTGTAGAATACAGGAGGCTGTAGCTGAATGGACGTGGGTACTGTAGAATACAGGAGGCTGTAGCTGAATGGACGTGGGTACTGTAGAATACAGGAGGCTGTAGCTGAATGGACGTGGGTACTGTAGAATACAGGAGGCTGTAGCTGTGTTAGCTACAGTATACTGTAGAAACAGGAGGCTGTAGCTGTGTTAGCTACAGTATACTGTAGAATACAGGAGGCTGTAGCTGTGTTAGCTACAGTATACTGTAGAATACAGGAGGCTGTAGCTGTGTTAGCTACAGTATACTGTAGAATACAGGAGGCTGTAGCTGTGTTAGCTACAGTATACTGTAGAATACAGGAGGCTGTAGCTGTGTTAGCTACAGTATACTGTAGAAACAGGAGCCTGTAGCTGTGTTAGCTACAGTATACTGTAGAAACAGGAGGCTGTAGCTGTGTTAGCTACAGTATACTGTAGAATACAGGAGGCTGTAGCTGTGTTAACTACAGTATACTGTAGAATACAGGAGGCTGTAGCTGTGTTAGCTACAGTATACTGTAGAATACAGGAGGCTGTAGCTGTGTTAGCTACAGTATACTGTAGAAACAGGAGGCTGTGTTAGCTACAGTATACTGTAGAAACAGGAGGCTGTAGCTGTGTTAGCTACAGTATACTGTAGAAACGGGAGGCTGTAGCTGTATTAGCTACAGTATACTGTAGAATACAGGAGGCTGTAGCTGTGTTAACTACAGTATACTGTAGAATACAGGAGGCTCTAGCTGTGTTAACTACAGTATACTGTAGAATACAGGAGGTTGTAGATGTGTTAGCTACAGTATACTGTAGAATACAGGAGGCTGTAGCTGTGTTAGCTACAGTATACTGTAGAATACAGGATGCTGTGTTAGCTACAGTATACTGTAGAATACAGGAGGCTGTGTTAGCTACAGTATACTGTAGAAACAGGAGGCTGTGTTAGCTACAGTATACTGTAGATTACAGGAGGCTGTAGCTGTGTTAGCTACAGTATACTGTAGAATACAGGATGCTGTGTTAGCTACAGTATACTGTAGAATACAGGATGCTGTGTTAGCTACAGTATACTGTAGAATACAGGAGGCTGTAGCTGTGTTAGCTACAGTATACTGTAGAATACAGGAGGCTGTGTTAGCTACAGTATACTGTAGAAACAGGAGGCTGTGTTAGCTACAGTATACTGTAGATTACAGGAGGCTGTAGCTGTGTTAGCTACAGTATACTGTAGAAACAGGAGGCTGTGTTAGCTACAGTATACTGTAGATTACAGGAGGCTGTAGCTGTGTTAGCTACAGTATACTGTAGAATACAGGAGGCTGTGTTAGCTACAGTATACTGTAGAAACAGGAGGCTGTGTTAGCTACAGTATACTGTAGATTACAGGAGGCTGTAGCTGTGTTAGCTACAGTATACTGTAGAAACAGGAGGCTGTGTTAGCTACAGTATACTGTAGATTACAGGAGGCTGTAGCTGTGTTAACTACAGTATACTGTAAATCACTCTCAGGCAGGTGATTCCAGTATTCTGAATTCCAGGGTAGTATGAGTGTAAACAATGATCCTGCATAAACATATATATTATGTATTGCAGAAACAACATTGTCTGAGCACATAACACACCTCCTCCTCTCTCTCCCCTCTCTCTTTCTCTCTCCATCTCTCACCCTACCTCTCTCTCCCTATCTCTGTTTTCTCTCTCTCTCTCTCTCTCTCTCTCTCTCTCTCTCTCTCTCTCCCCTCTCTGTTTTCTCTCTCTCTCTCTCTCCATCTCTCACCCTACCTCTCTCTCTCCCCTCTGTTTTCTCTCTCTCTCTCTCTCTCTCTCTCTCCCTCTCTCTCTCTCTCTCTCTCTCTCTCTCTCTATCCCACTCTCTCTCCACCTCTCTCTCCCTCTCTCTGTTTTCATTTCTCTCTCCATCCCCCACTCTCCCCTTCTCCATCCCCCACTCTCCCCTTCTCCATCCCTCACTCTCCCCCTCTCCATCCCTCACTCTCCCCCTCTCCATCCCTCACTTTCCCCCTCTGTTTTTCTCTCTCCATGTATCTCTGCTCTTCCAGCCCTGTGTGACCCTGCTTCCAGGACATATAAACTCATTCTGAGAAAATATATTCATATATGAAGTTTAAATGCATTTCTTATCAATAATGTCTTTAGTAAAACTCAATAAAATGTTCAAAATCCAAGGTGTGGTGGCCACCGAAAACATCTCTCCTTTGTTAAAAAAAAAAGTTCCTCTTTCTTTCTTTCGCTCTCTTTCTCGTGTTCCGATTGGGGGAAACAGTCGACCAACCATTTTGCAGTCAAAACAGGAAACAGGAAGCTGTGAGCAGGAAGCTGGAGCTGCTGCTGTGTGCGACGCACTCTGTGATCCCCCTCAGAGGTGGCTCTCTGATTCGCTCCTGTCCGAGGTTCCATTGGTTCCGTTGGTTCCGTGGGTCCCGTTCTCCATTGGAAAGCAGGACAGGGCCAGACCGTGGATGGTCAGGTTACTCTCGTTCAGCCTCCTGACGCGGAATGTCTCATAGTGGATGTTGTGGGTCACGTCCTTCAGGTCCTGCAGGTGGGACCTTTAGGGAAACACAGACAAACACAAAAACACTCATTTATTTGCATGTTTATTTATGTAAATAGGTTAAAATATATAATGTTGGAGACAAAAACATGGACAGACAGCTGATATGATGAAGGACAGACAGCTGATATGATGAAGGATAGATAGCTGATATGATGAAGGATAGACAGCTGATATGATGAAGGACAGACAGCTGATTTGATGAAGGACAGACAGCTGATATGATGAAGGATAGACAGCTGATATGATGAAGGACAGACAGCTGATATGATGAAGGATAGACAGCTGATATGATGAAGGATAGACAGCTGATATGATGAAGGATAGACAGCTGATTTGATGAAGGATAGACAGCTGATATGATGAAGGATAGACAGCTGATATGATGAAGGACATACAGCTGATATGATGAAGGACAGACAGCTGATATGATGAAGGACAGACAGCTGATATGATGGATGATGAAGGACAGACAGCTGATATGATGAAGGACAGACAGGTGATATGATGAAGGATAGACAGCTGATATGATGAAGGACAGACAGCTGATATGATGAAGGACAGACAGCTGATATGATGAAGGACAGACAGCTGATATGATGAAGGACAGACAGCTGATTTGATGAAGGATAGACAGCTGATATGATGAAGGATAGACAGCTGATATGATGAAGGACAGACAGCTGATATGATGAAGGATAGACAGCTGATATGATGAAGGATAGACAGCTGATATGATGAAGGACAGACAGCTGATATGATGAAGGACAGACAGCTGATATGATGAAGCACAGACAGCTGATATGATGAAGGATAGACAGCTGATATGATGAAGGATAGACAGCTGATATGATGAAGGATAGACAGCTGATATGATGAAGGACAGACAGCTGATTTGATGAAGGATAGACAGCTGATATGATGAAGCACAGACAGCTGATATGATGAAGACAAGACAGCTGATATGATGAAGCACAGACAGCTGATATGATGAAGCACAGACAGCTGATATGATGAAGCACAGACAGCTGATATGATGAAGGACAGACAGCTGATATGATGAAGGATAGACAGCTGATATGATGAAGTACAGACAGCTGATATGATGAAGGATAGACAGCTGATATGATGGACAGACAGCTGATATGATGAAGCACAGACAGATGATATGATGAAGGACAGACAGCTGATATGATGAAGGATAGACAGCTGATATGATGAAGCACAGACAGCTGATATGATGAAGGACAGACAGCTGATATGATGAAGGACAGATAGCTGATATGATGAAGCACAGACAGCTGATATGATGAAGCACAGACAGCTGATATGATGAAGGATAGACAGCTGATATGATGAAGGATAGACAGCTGATATGATGAAGGACAGACAGCTGATATGATGAAGGACAGACAGCTGATATGATGAAGCACAGACAGCTGATATGATGAAGGATAGACAGCTGATATGATGAAGGACAGACAGCTGATATGATGAAGGATAGACAGCTGATATGATGAAGGATAGACAGCTGATATGATGAAGGACAGACAGCTGATATGATGAAGGACAGACAGCTGATATGATGAAGCACAGACAGCTGATATGATGAAGGATAGACAGCTGATATGATGAAGGACAGACAGCTGATATGATGAAGGATAGACAGCTGATATGATGAAGGATAGACAGCTGATATGATGAAGGACAGACAGCTGATATGATGAAGGACAGACAGCTGATATGATGAAGCACAGACAGCTGATATGATGAAGGATAGACAGCTGATATGATGAAGGATAGACAGCTGATATGATGAAGGATAGACAGCTGATATGATGAAGGACAGACAGCTGATTTGATGAAGGATAGACAGCTGATATGATGAAGCACAGACAGCTGATATGATGAAGACAAGACAGCTGATATGATGAAGCACAGACAGCTGATATGATGAAGCACAGACAGCTGATATGATGAAGCACAGACAGCTGATATGATGAAGGACAGACAGCTGATATGATGAAGGATAGACAGCTGATATGATGAAGCACAGACAGCTGATATGATGAAGGATAGACAGCTGATATGATGGACAGACAGCTGATATGATGAAGCACAGACAGCTGATATGATGAAGGACAGACAGCTGATATGATGAAGGATAGACAGCTGATATGATGAAGCACAGACAGCTGATATGATGAAGGACAGACAGCTGATATGATGAAGGACAGATAGCTGATATGATGAAGCACAGACAGCTGATATGATGAAGCACAGACAGCTGATATGATGAAGGATAGACAGCTGATATGATGAAGGATAGACAGCTGATATGATGAAGGACAGACAGCTGATATGATGAAGGACAGACAGCTGATATGATGAAGCACAGACAGCTGATATGATGAAGGATAGACAGCTGATATGATGGAGGACAGACAGCTGATATGATGAAGGACAGACAGCTGATATGATGAAGGATAGACAGCTGATATGATGAAGGACATACAGCTGATATGATGAAGGACAGACAGCTGATATGATGAAGGATAGACAGCTGATATGATGAAGGATAGACAGCTGATATGATGAAGGATAGACAGCTGATATGATGAAGCACAGACAGCTGATATGATGAAGAACAGACAGCTGATATGATGAAGGATAGACAGCTGATATGATGAAGGACAGACAGCTGATATGATGAAGCACAGAGGCCTGGACCTCTAGACCACCCCAGGCAGCATGTGGTCCAGAGGCAGAGGCCTGGACCTCTAGACCACCCCAGGCAGCATGTGGTCCAGAGGCAGAGGCCTGGACCTCTAGACCACCCCAGGCAGCATGTGGTCCAGAGGCAGAGGCCTGGACCTCTAGACCACCCCAGGCAGCATGTGGTCCAGAGGCAGAGGCCTGGACCTCTAGACCACCCCAGGCAGCATGTGGTCCAGAGGCAGAGGCCTGGACCTCTAGACCACCCCAGGCAGCATGTGGTCCAGAGGCAGAGGCCTGGACCTCTAGACCACCCCAGGCAGCATGTGGTCCAGAGGCAGAGGCCTGGACCTCTAGACCACCCCAGGCAGCATGTGGTCCAGAGGCAGAGGCCTGGACCTCTAGACCACCCCAGGCAGCATGTGGTCCAGAGGCAGAGGCCTGGACCTCTAGACCACCCCAGGCAGCATGTGGTCCAGAGGCAGAGGCCTGGACCTCTAGACCACCCCAGGCAGCATGTGGTCCAGAGGCAGAGGCCTGGACCTCTAGACCACCCCAGGCAGCATGTGGTCCAGAGGCAGAGGCCTGGACCTCTAGACCACCCCAGGCAGCATGTGGTCCAGAGGCAGAGGCCTGGACCTCTAGACCACCCCAGGAAGCATGCGTGTGTACATACATGTGGGGGTGAGTGAGTGGTTGTACGTGTAACTGGAACTCACCTAATCAGCAGATCTCTCAAGTTGGTAAACTCACAATGTGCCACGTTTTCAACTATGGACAGACAGAATAGAACAGACTGATTAAAACAGGTTAAAACCAGTCATTGCACCACATCCATGGAACACCAGGCCTTTCTCTCTCTCTCTCTCTCTCTCTCTCTCTCTCTCTCTCTCTCTCTCTCTCTCTCTCTCTCTCTCTCTCCTCTCTCTCTCTCTCTCTCTCTCTCTCTCTCTCTCTTTCTCTCTCTCCTTCTCTCTCTCCTCTCTCTCTCTCTCTCTCTCTCTCTCTCTCTCTCTCTCTCCTTCTCTCTCTCTCTCTCTCTCTCTCTCTCTCTCTCTCTCTCTCTCTCTCTCTCTCTCTCTCAACTGCATTGGGATATGATGTTTTATTTAACCTGGCCTGCCAGTTAAGAACCAATTCTTATTTAATAATAACGTCCTACACCGGCCAAACCCTCTCTCATAACCCGGACGACGCTGGGCCAATGGTGTGCCGCCCTATTGGACTCCCGGTCACGGCCGGTTGTGATACAGTCCGGGATCAAACCGGGGTCTGTGCCTTAGACCGCTGCCCCACTCGGGAGCCCTATATGTGGTTTATTTTACAGTGCTGCATATACCAGCATCATATTATTACTACTACTCATTATGCACATTATTACTCTTAATACTACTCATTATGCACATTATTACCATTGATACTACTCATTCTGCACATTATTACTATTAATACTACTCATTATGCATATTATTACTATTGATACTACTCATTATGCACATTATTACTATTAATACTACTCATTATGCACATTATTACTATTAATACTACTCATTATGCATATTATTATTAATACTACTCATTATGCACATTATTACTATTAATACTACTCATTATGCATATTATTATTATTACTACTCATTATGCATATTATTATTATTACTACTCATTATGCATATTATTACTATTAATACTACTCATTATGCATATTATTATTACCACTACTCATTCTGCACATTATTACTATTAATACTACTCATTATGCACATAATTACTATTAATACTACTCATTATGCACATTATTATTATTAATACTACTCATTATGCACATTATTACTATTAATACTACTCATTATGCATATTGTTACTATTAATACTACTCATTATGCACATTATTACCGTTGATACTACTCATTGTGCACATTATTACTATTAATACTACTCATTATGCACATTATTACTATTAATACTACTCATTATGCACATTATTACTATTAATACTACTCATTATGCACATTATTACTATTAATACTACTCATTATGCACATTATTACTATTAATACTACTCATTATGCACATTATTACTATTAATACTACTCATTATGCACATTATTACTATTAACACTACTCATTATGCACATTATTACTATTAATACTACTCATTATGCATATTATTACTATTGATACTACTCATTATGCATATTATTATTAATACTGCTCATTATGCATATTATTACTATTAATACTACTCATTATGCATATTATTACTACTACTCATTATGCATATTAGTATTATTATTACTACTACTACTAATTATGCATATTATTATTACTACTCATTATGCATATTAGTATTACTACTCATTATGAATATTATTATTACTACTACTAATTATGCATATTATTATTACTACTACTCATTATGCATATTATTATTACAACTACTCATTATGCATATTATTACTACTACTACTACTCATTATGCATATTATTAGAACTACTAATTATGCATATTATTATTATTACTACTACTCATTATGCATCTGTAATAATGTAAACACACTCTCCCTCTATGATAATGTATTTATAATGTAAACACACTCACCCTCTGTGATAATGTGTTGATCATGTAAACACACTCACCCTCCATGATAATGTATGTAAAATGTAAACACACTCTCCCTCTATGAGATTGTATTGATCATGTAAACACACTGACCCTCTGTGATAATGTATTTATAATGTAAACACACTCTCCCTCTATGATAATGTATTTATAATGTAAACACACTCTCCCTCTGTGATAATGTATTTATAATGTAAACACCCTCACCCTCTATGATAATGTATCGATAATGTAAACACACTCTCCCTCTGTGATAATGTATTTATAATGTAAACACACTCTCCCTCTATGATAATGTATTTATAATGTAAACACACTGACCATCTATGATAATGTATTGATAATGTAAACACACTCTCCCTCTATGATAATGTATTTATAATGTAAACACACTCTCCCTCTATGATAATGTATTGATAATGTAAACATACTCACCCTCTATGATGCCCCATTTGGTTTTCCTGCCCAGGACCTTGTTCCCGTTTACCTGGTGCTCCTTGTCTGTCCCCACCACCGCAAACGGAATGTTTTCCTGCACACAGAATACCGGGAGAGGGGAAAGGTAAGAGGGGAGTACCAGGAGAGGGCCAGGAGAGGGGAAAGGTAATAGGGGAGTACCAGGAGAGGGCCAGGAGAGGGGAAAGGTAAGAGGGGAGTACCAGGAGAGGGCCAGGAGAGGGGAAAGGAAAGAGGGGAGTACCAGGAGAGGATCAGGAGAGGGGAAAGGTAAGAGCGGAGTACCAGGAGAGGACCAGGAGAGGGGAAAGGTAAGAGGGGAGTACCAGGAGAGGACCAGACAGGGGAAAGGTAAGAGGGGAGTACCAGGAGAGGGCCAGGAGAGGGGAAAGGTAAGAGGGGAGTACCAGGAGAGGGCCAGGAGAGGGGAAAGGTAAGAGCGGAGTACCAGGAGAGGACCAGGAGAGGGCAAAGGTAAGAGCGGAGTACCAGGAGAGGACCAGGAAATGGGAAAGGTAAGAGGGGAGTACCAGGAGAGGACCAGACAGGGGAAAGGTAAGAGGGGAGTACCAGGAGAGGGCCAGGGGAGGGGAAAGGTAAGAGGGGAGTACCAGGAGAGGATCAGGAGAGGGGAAAGGTAAGAGCGGAGTACCAGGAGAGGACCAGGAGAGGGGAAAGGTAAGAGGCGAGTACCAGGAGAGGACCGGGAGAGGGGAAAGGTAAGAGGGGAGTACCAGGAGAGGGCAAAGGTAAGAGCGGAGTACCAGGAGAGGACCAGGAAATGGGAAAGGTAAGAGGGGAGTACCAGGAGAGGACCAGACAGGGGAAAGGTAAGAGGGGAGTACCAGGAGAGGACCGGGAGAGGGGAAAGGTAAGAGGGGAGTACCAGGAGAGGGCAAAGGTAAGAGCGGAGTACCAGGAGAGGACCAGGAGAGGGGAAAGGTAAGAGGGGAGTACCAGGAGAGGACCAGACAGGGGAAAGGTAAGAGAGGAGTACCAGGAGAGGACCAGGAGAGGGGAAAGGTAAGAGGGGAGTACCAGGAGAGGACCAGGAGAGGGGAAAGGTAAGAGCGGAGTACCAGGAGAGGACCAGGAGAGGGGAAAGGTAAGAGGGGAGTACCAGGAGAGGACCAGACAGGGGAAAGGTAAGAGAGGAGTACCTGGAGAGGACCAGGAGAGGACCAGACAGGGGAAAGGTAAGAGAGGAGTACCTGGAGAGGACCAGGAGAGGACCAGACAGGGGAAAGGCAGGAGAGGAGTACCAGGAGAGGACCAGACAGGGGAAAGTTAAGAGAGGAGTACCAGGAGAGGACCAGACAGGGGAAAGGTAAGAGAGGAGAACCAGGAGAGGACCAGACAGGGGAAAGGTAAGAGAGGAGTGCCAGGAGAGGAATACCAGGAGAGGAGTACCAGGAGAGGAGTACCAGGAGAGGAGTACCAGGAGAGGACCAGACAGGGGAAAGGTAAGAGAGAAGTACCAGGAGAGGAGTACCAGGAGAGGGGAAAGGTAAGAGAGGAGTACCAGGAGAGGACCAGACAGGGGAAAGGCAGGAGGGGAGTACCAGGAGAGGAGTACCAGGAGAGGAGTACCAGGAGAGGACCAGACAGGGGAAAGGTAAGAGAGGAGTACCAGGAGAGGACCAGACAGGGGAAAGGTAAGAGGGGAGTACCAGGAGAGGGGAAAGGTAAGAGATGAGTACCAGGAGAGGAGGACCAGGAGAGGACCAGACAGGGGAAAGGTAAGAGAGGAGTACCAGGAGAGGAGTACCAGGAGAGGAGTACCAGGAGAGGAGGACCAGGAGAGGAGTACCAGGAGAGGAGGACCAGGAGAGGAGTACCAGGAGAGGAGGACCAGGAGAGGAGTACCAGGAGAGGAGTACCAGGAGAGGACCAGGAGAGGAGTACCAGGAGAGGAGTACCAGGAGAGGAGTACCAGGAGAGGAGTATCAGGAGAGGAGGACCAGGAGAGGAGTATCAGGAGAGGAGGACCAGGAGAGGAGGACCAGGAGAGGAGTAACAGGAGAGGAGTACCAGGAGTGGAGTACCAGGAGAGGAGTACCAGGAGAGGAGTACCAGGAGAGGAGGACCAGGAGAGGAGTACCAGGAGAGGAGTACCAGGAGAGGAGTACCAGGAGAGGAGTACCAGGAGAGGAGGACCAGGAGAGGAGTACCAGGAGAGGAGGACCAGGAGAGGAGTACCAGGAGAGGAGTACCAGGAGAGGAGTACCAGGAGAGGAGTACCAGGAGAGGAGGACCAGGAGAGGAGTACCAGGAGAGGAGTTGACACCAAACGCTGGTCCCAGATCTATACTGTAATGTGCTTTGGCCAGTGAGTTCCTTTGACTATCGCTGCCAAACTGCTTACAAGTGTGACTTGTAAAACGTGTGTGTGTGTGTGTGTGTGTGTGTGTGTGTTAGTGCGTGCGTGCGCACACGCTGGTGTGTGTGTGAATACGTGCGCACATGGTTGAATGTTTGTGTGTTTGCGTGTGAATTCCTGCACGAATGCTTGTGTGTGCGTCTGTGTGTGTGTGTGTGTGTGTTTGTGTGTGTGTGTGTCTGTGTGTGTGTCTGTCTGTCTGTCTGTGTGTGTGTGTCTGTGTGTGTGTGTGTGTCTCACCCTGATCTTGTCGTTGAGTATCCTGTCCTCTGGATCTTCGTCGTACTCCGTCTGAGGGTAGACTCGGATCCCATTGGCCTTCAGGTCCTGTCTTATCTACACAGGGGTCAGATGGCAGGGGTTACAGGGGTCATTCAGAGGTTATGAGGTCAACATGATGACACAGATGTGTACATGCTACTATTGTGTACGGGTGTCCCGTTCCTGGAGTACCATCCTGTAGGTTTTAACCCCAACCCTGTTCCTGGAGTACCATCCTGTAGGTTTTAACCCCAACCCTGTTCCTGGAGTACCATCCTGTAGGTTTTAACTCCAACCCTGTTCCTGGAGTACCATCCTGTAGGTTTTAACTCCAACCCTGTTCCTGGAGTACCATCCTGTAGGTTTTAACCCCAACCCTGTTCCTGGAGTACCATCCTGTAGGTTTTAACTCCAACCCTGTTCTTGGAGATACCCTCCTGTAGGTTTTAACTCCAACCCTGTTCCTGGAGTACCATCCTGTAGGTTTTAACTCCAACCCTGTTCCTGGAGTACCATCCTGTAGGTTTTAACCCCAACCCTGTTCCTGGAGTACCATCCTGTAGGTTTTAACTCCAACCCTGTTCCTGGAGTACCATCCTGTAGGTTTTAACTCCAACCCTGTTCCTGGAGTACCATCCTGTAGGTTTTAACCCCAACCCTGTTCCTGGAGTACCATCCTGTAGGTTTTAACTCCAACCCTGTTCCTGGAGTACCATCCTGTAGGTTTTAACTCCAACCCTGTTCCTGGAGTACCATCCTGTAGGTTTTAACTCCAACCCTGTTCCTGGAGTACCATCCTGTAGGTTTTAACTCCAACCCTGTTCCTAGAGAGACACCCTCCTGTAGGTTTTAACTCCAACCCTGTTCCTGGAGTACCATCCTGTGGGTTTTAACTCCAACCCTGTTCCTGGAGTACCATCCTGTAGGTTTTAACTCCAACCCTTTTCCTAGAGAGACACCCTCCTGTAGGTTTTAACTCCAACCCTGTTCCTGGAGTACCATCCTGTAGGTTTTAACTCCAACCCTGTTCTTGGAGATACCCTCCTGTAGGTTTTAACTCCAACCCTGGTCCTAGAGAGATACCCTCCTGTAGGTTTTAACTCCAACCATGTTCCTAGAGAGACACCCTCCTGTAGGTTTTAACTCCAACCCTGTTCCTGAAGAGATACCCTCCTGTAGGTTAGAACTCCAACCCTGTTCCTGGAGAGCTACCCTCCTGTAGGTTTACACTCCAACCCTGTTCCTGGAGAGCTACCCTCCTGTAGGTTTTAACCCCAACCCTGTTCCTGGAGAGCTACAGTCCTGTAGGTTTTAACTCCAACCCTGTTCCTGGAGAGCTACCCTCCTGTAGGTTTTATCTCCAACCCTGTTCCTGGAGAGCTACCCTCCTGTAGGTTTTATCTCCAACCCTGTTCCTGGAGCTATTGCCCACTCAATGTGAATCAGAATAAGGAGGGTAGGTAGATCTCCAGAACAGGAACAGGGTTGTAGAGCCCTGGTATAAACCTACAGGAGGGTAAGTAGATCTCCAGAACAGGGTTGTAGAGCCCTGGTATAAACCTACAGGAGGGTAGGTAGATCTACAGAACAGGGTTGTAGAGCCCTGGTATAAACCTACAGGAGGGTAGGTAGATCTCCAGAACAGGGTTGTAGAGCCCTGGTATAAACCTACAGGAGGGTAGGTAGATCTCCAGAACAGGGTTGTAGAGCCCTGGTATAAACCTACAGGAGGGTAAGTAGATCTCCAGAACAGGAACAGGGTTGTAGAGCCCTGGTGTAAACCTACTATAGTGTATGAGTGATAGATATGTTATAACCTAATGAATCTTCCATGGTCCTAGTCTCTAGACTCTCTCCCCCAGACTATCATCCCTTCTCTCCTTTAAGAGACGGATTCGTTTACATCCAGACTTGGACACTTGCCATGACCATCTCCCTCCCCCTCTTCCCCTCCCCCTCTTCCCCTCCCCCTCTCTCTCTCTCACCCTCTTTCCCATCTCTCTCTGTATCTCTCTCTCTCTGTCTCTCCTCCCTATCTGTATCTCTCTCTCTCTCCTCCCTCTCTGTCTCTCCTCCCTCTCTGTATCTCTCTCTCTCTCTGTCTCTCCTCTCTCTCTGTCTCTCCTCTCTCTCTGTCTCTCCTCCCTCACTGTTTCTCCTCCCTCTCTGTCTCTCCTCCCTCTCTGTATCTCTCTCTCTCTGTCTCTCCTCTCTCTCTGTCTCTCCTCCCTCACTGTTTCTCCTCCCTCTCTGTCTCTCCTCCCTCTCTGTATCTCTCTGTCTCTCCTCTCTATCTGTCTCTCCTCCCTCTCTGTTTCTCCTCCCTCTCGGTCTCTCCTCCCTCTCTGTCTCTCCTCCCTCTGTCTCTCCTCTCTCTCTGTCTCTCCCTCTCTGTCTCTCTCTGTCTCTCCTCCCTCTCTGTCTCTCCTCCCTCTCTGTCTCTCCTCCCTCTCTGTCTCTCTCTCGTTATCTTTCTCTTTCTCTGCTCTACTTTCTTTTTCTACCTAACTATGAACGTATAAGTTAGCTGCTGCTATCACTATCACTAGCTCTCTCTATCTTCTCTATATCTGTGTCCTCTCTCCTTCTCCCTCCTTCTCTCTCTGTCTCTCCTCCCTCTCTGTCTCTCCTCTCTCTGTCTCTCCTCTCAATTCAATTTCAATTCAAGGGCTTTATTGGCATGGGAAACATGTGTTAACATTGCCAAAGCAAGTGAGGTAGACAACATACAAAGTGAATATATAAAGTGAAAAACAACAAAAATTAACAGTAAACATTACACATACAACAGTTTCAAAACAGTAAAGACATTACAAATGTCATATATATATATATATATATATATATATATATATATATATATATATATATATATATATATATATATATATATATATATATATACACAATGTACAAATAATTAAAGGACACAAGATAAAATAAATAAGCATAAATATGGGTTGTATTTACAATGGTGTTTGTTCTTCACTGGTTGCCCTTTTCTCGTGGCAACAGGTCACAAATCTTGCTGCTGTGATGGCACACTGTGGAATTTCACCCAGTAGGTATGGGAGTTTTTCAAAATTGGATATGTTTTCGAATTCTTTGTGGATCTGTGTGATCTGGGGGAAATATGTCTCTCTAATATGGTCTCTCTGTCTGTCCTCCCTCTCTGTCTCTCCTCTCTCTCTCTGTCTCTCCTCTCTCCTCTTCTCTCTCTGTCTCTCCTCTCTCTCTCTGTCTCTCCTCTCTCTCTCCTTCTCTCTGTCTCTCCTCTCTCTCTCTGTCTCTCCTCTCTCTCTCTGTCTCTCCTCTCTCTCTCCTCTCTCTGTCTCTCCTCTCTCTGTCTCTCCTCTCTCTCTCCTTCTCTCTCTGTCTCTCCTTCTCTCTCTGTCTCTCCTCTCTCCCTCCTTCTCTCTCTGTCTCTCCTCTCTCTCTCCTTCTCTCTCTGTCTCTCCTCTCTCTCTCCTTCTCTCTCTGTCTCTCCTCTCTCTCTCCTTCTCTCTCTGTCTCTCCTTCTCTCTCTGTCTCTCCTCTCTCCCTCCTTCTCTCTCTGTCTCTCCTCTCTCTCTCCTTCTCTCTCTGTCTCTCCTCCCTCTATGTCTCTCTGTCTCTCTGTCTCTGTCTGCACCTCTCCCAGCTCATGGCCCTTGAGCAATTTTAAATCTCCACTCAATCTTCTGAAGCTCATCTGTAAACACTTCCCTATCTTCATCTCCACACACTCTTTCTATCTCCCTGTACACTCTCTCTCTCTCTCTCTCTCTCTCTCTCTCTCTCTCTCTCTCTCTCTTCTCTCTCTCGCTCTCTCTCAATCTTTTGAAGCATCTGTAAACATCACTAAATCTCCTCTACACACTTAGAATCTCTTTCTCCTCTCTCGATTCTCTCCCTCCTTCTTCTCTCTCATCTATAAACATATGTCCATCTCCTCCATACTCTCCGTGTGGTTGTCATTCCATTCCAGTGTAGATAGAACCTCCAACATTCCTCTCTAAAGTCAGTTGATGTATATCTGTTTTAACTTGGTATTAAGGCAGGAGGTGGTTGTCCTCAGGTCGAGTCTGTCAGACAGTAGGTACAGTACGTTCCTCTCACCCTCAGGTCGAGTCTGTCAGACAGTAGGTACAGTACGTTCCTCTCACCCTCAGGTCGGGTCTGTCAGACAGTAGGTACAGTACGTTCCTCTCACCCTCTGTTTAAACTCTTGTCTCTCCTCCATGGTGAGTGTGTCTGCCTTAGCGATGATCGGTACGATGCTGACTATCTTCCCCAGCCTCTTCATGAACTCCACGTCTATGGGACGTAACCTACAGGGAACAGAAACAACACACCTAATGTTAGTCCCAGCCCTGTACCCTCAGTCCCAGCCCTGTACCCTCAGTCCCAGCCCTGTACCCTCAGTCCCAGCCCTGTACCCTCAGTCCCAGCCCTGTACCCTCAGTCCCAGCCCTGTACCCTCAGTACCAGCCCTGTACCCTCAGTCCCAGCCCTGTACCCTCAGTCCCAGCCCTGTACCCTCAGTCCCAGCCCTGTACCCTCAGTCCCAGCCCTGTACCCTCAGTCCCAGCTCTGTACCCTCAGTCCCAGCCCTGTACCCTCAGTCCCAGCCCTGTACCCTCAGTCCCAGCCCTGTACCCTCAGTCCCAGCTCTGTATCCTTAGTCCCAGCCCTGTACCCTCAGTCCCAGCCCTGTACCCTCAGTCCCAGCCCTGTACCCTCAGTCCCAGTCCTGTACCCTCAGTCCCAGCCCTGTACCCTCAGTCCCAGCCCTGTACCCTCAGTCCCAGCTTTGTACCCTCAGTCCCAGCTTTGTACCCTCAGTCCCAGCCCTGTACCATCAGTCCCAGCCCTGTACCCTCAGTCCCAGCCCTGTCCAGTCCCAGCCCTGTACCCTCAGTCCCAGCCCTGTACCCTCAGTCCCAGCCCTGTCCAGTCCCAGCCCTGTACCCTCAGTCCCAGTCCTGTACCCTCAGTCCCAGCCCTGTACCCTCAGTCCCAGCACACCCAGCCTTGCCCATCCCCAGCACCCTACACCCAGCCTCAGCCCCAACACCCTAGATACAGCCTTGCCCAGCCCCAGTCCCAGCCTCAGCACCCCAGATCCAGCCTTGCCCAGCCCCCTAGATCCAGCATTGCCCAGCCCTAGCACCCTAGACCCAGCCTTGCCCAGCACCCTAGTCCCAGCCTTGCCCAGCACCCTAGATCCAGCCTTGCCCAGCACCCTATTCCCAGCCTTGCCCAGCACCCTAGATCCAGCCTTGCCCAGCACCCTAGACCCAGCCTTGCCCAGCACCCTAGATCCAGCCCTGCCCAGCGCCCTAGACCCAGCCTTGCCCAGCACCCTAGACCCAGCCTCAGCCCCAGCACCCTAGACCCAGCCTTGCCCAGCGCCCTAGACCCAGCCTTGCCCAGCACCCTAGTTCCAGCCTTGCCCAGTGCCCTAGACCCAGCCTTGCCCAGCACCCAAGACCCAGCCTTGCCCAGCACCCTAGACCCAGCCTTGTCCAGCCCCAGCACCCTACACCCAGACTTGCCCAGCCCCAGTACCCTAGACCCAGCCTTGCCCTGCCCCAGTGCCCCAGACCCAGCCTCAGCAAACTAGATCCAGCCTTGCCCAGACCCAGCACCCTAGACCCAGCCTTGTCCAGACCCAGCACCCTAGACACAGCCTTGTCCAGCCCCTGCACCCTAGACCCAGACTTGCCCAGCCCCAGCTCAGGTCAGTCAGTACCTCAGGTCACCACTCTGGGGTCAACGTGTCAAAAGTCAGGGGCAGGGGTAGTTAACTGGACTGGGGTAGGGAGAACTAACTGGACTGGGGTAGGGAGAACTAACTGGACTGGGGTAGGGAGAACTAACTGGACTGGGGTAAGGAGAACTAACTGGACTGGGGTAGGGAGAACTAACTGGACTGGGGTAAGGAGAACTAACTGGACTGGGGTAGGGAGAACTAACTGGACTGGGGTAGGGAGAACTAACTGGACTGGGGTAGGAAGAACTAACTGGACTGGGGTAGGGAGAACTAACTGGACTGGGGGAGGGAGAACTAACTGGACTGGGGTAGGAAGAACTAACTGGACTGGGGTAGGGAGAACTAACTGGACTGGGGTAGGGAGAACTACCTAGACTGGGGTAGGGAGAACTAACTGGACTGGGGTAAGGAGAACTAACTGGACTGGGGTAGGGAGAACTAACTGGACTGGGGTAAGGAGAACTAACTGGACTGGGGTAGGGAGAACTAACTGGACTGGGGTAGGGAGAACTAACTGGACTGGGGTAGGAAGAACTAACTGGACTGGGGTAGGGAGAACTAACTGGACTGGGGGAGGGAGAACTAACTGGACTGGGGTAGGAAGAACTAACTGGACTGGGGTAGGGAGAACTAACTGGACTGGGGGAGGGAGAACTAACTGGACTGGGGGAGGGAGAACTAACTGGACTGGGGTAGGGAGAACTAACTGGACTGGGGTAGGGAGAACTAACTGGACTGGGGTAAGGAGAACTAACTGGACTGGGGTAAGGAGAACTAACTGGACTGGGGTAGGGAGAACTAACTGGACTGGGGTAGGGAGAACTAACTGGACTGGGGTAGGAAGAACTAACTGGACTGGGGTAGGGAGAACTAACTGGACTGGGGGAGGGAGAACTAACTGGACTGGGGTAGGAAGAACTAACTGGACTGGGGTAGGGAGAACTAACTGGACTGGGGTAAGGAGAACTAACTGGACTGGGGTAGGGAGAACTAACTGGACTGGGGTAAGGAGAACTAACTGGACTGGGGTAAGGAGAACTAACTGGACTGGGGTAGGGAGAACTAACTGGACTGGGGGAGGGAGAACTAACTGGACTGGGGTTAAGAGAACTAACTAGACTGGGGTAAGGGGAACTAACTGGACTGGGGTAGGGAGAACTAACTGGACTGGGGTAGGGAGAACTAACTGGACTGGGGTAGGGAGAACTAACTGGACTGGGGAGGGAGAACTAACTGGACTGGGGTAGGGAGAACTAACTGGACTGGGGGAGGGAGAACTAACTGGACTGGGGTAGGGAGAACTAACTGGACTGGGGTAGGGAGAACTAACTGGACTGGGGTAAGGAGAACTAACTGGACTGGGGTAAGGAGAACTAACTGGACTGGGGTAAGGAGAACTAACTGGACTGGGGTAGGGAGAACTAACTGGACTGGGGTAGGGAGAACTAACTGGACTGGGGTAGGGAGAACTAACTGGACTGGGGTAAGGAGAACTAACTGGACTGGGGTAGGGAGGTTAACTGGACTTGGGTAGGGAGAACTAACTGGACTGGGGTAGGGAGAACTAACTGGACTGGGGTAGGGAGAACTAACTGGACTGGGGTAGGGAGAACTAACTGGACTGGGGTAAGGAGAACTAACTGGACTGGGGTAAGGAGAACTAACTGGACTGGGGTAGGAAGAACTAACTGGACTGGGGTAGGGAGAACTAACTGGACTGGGGTAAGGAGAACTAACTGGACTGGGGTAAGGAGAACTAACTGGACTGGGGTAGGGAGAACTAACTGGACTGGGGTAAGGAGAACTAACTGGACTGGGGTAGGAAGAATTAACTGGACTGGGGTTGGGATAACTAACTGGACTGGGGTAGGGAGAATTAACTGGACTGGGGTAGGGAGAACTAACTGGACTGGGGTAGGGAGAACTAACTGGACTGGGGTAGGGGAGGTTAACTGGACTGGGGTAAGGAGAACTAACTGGACTGGGGTAAGGAGAACTAACTGGACTGGGGTAGGGAGAACTAACTGGACTGGGGTAGGGATAACTAACTGGACTGGGGTAGGGAGAATTAACTGGACTGGGGTAGGGAGAACTAACTGGACTGGGGTAGGGAGAACTAACTGGACTGGGGTAGGGGAGGTTAACTGGACTGGGGTAAGGAGAACTAACTGGACTGGGGTAGGGGGAGTTAACTGGACTGGGGTAAGGAGAACTAACTGGACTGGAGTAGGGTAGTTAAGGTATAGTATAAGGTATAGTAACAGTTAGCTGAAATCTGATCAGACAGGCTATTCATAAGGTATAGTATAGAGATCTGCTGGAGAAGTCATAGGAAGTGATGTCAGAGGAAGTGACGTGAGGGTTCTCACCAGTGTCCGGTGGCAGGCAGGAAGTAGACACAGCAGTGGACGCGTGTGTCAGGGATCCTCGGCTTCCTGTTGACGTACAGCTCTTCTTTCAGGTACCTCTCATACTGCTCATTAACATAACTCACTACAGGCTCCCAACTAGAGGAGGGGAGGGGGTGGGGAGGGAGAGAAGCAGAGAGAAGGAGTGAGGGAGGGAGGTGGATGGGGAGGGAGGATGAAGAAGAGGGATGGGGAGGGAGCGAGATGGGGGAGGGAGGGTGGAGTGGAGGGATGGGAGAGGGGAGGGGGAGAGAGATGGGGGAGGGAGGATGGAGAGGAGGGATGGGAGAGGGAGAGATGGGGGAGGGAGGATGGAGAGGAGGGATGGGAGAGGGGAAGGGGAGAGAGATGGGGGAGGGAGGATGGAGAGGAGGGATGGGAGAGGGGAGGGGGAGGGAGATGGGGGAGGGAGGAAGGGTGGAGAGGAGGAATGGGAGAGGGAGGGAGGTGGAGGGGATGGAGGGAGGGTGGAGAGGAGGGATGGGAGCGGGAGGGAGGTGGAGGGGATGGAGGGAGGGTGGAGAGGAGGGATGGGAGAGGGAGGGAGGTGGAGGGGATGGAGGGAGGGTGGAGAGGAGGGATGGGAGAGGGAGGGAGGTGGAGGGGATGGAGGGAGGGTGGAGAGGAGGGATGGGAGAGGGAGGGAGGTGGAGGGAGGGGGGAGAGGAGGAATGGGAGAGGGAGGGTGGTGGGGGGGGATGGAGGGAGGGTGGAGAGGAGGGATGGGAGCGGGAGGGAGGTGGAGGGGATGGAGGGAGGGTGGAGAGGAGGGATGGGAGAGGGGAGAGGGAGGGAGGTGGAGTGAATGGGGATGGGGAGGGAGGGAGGGAGGGAGGGCGGAGAGGAGGGATGGGAGAGGGGAGGGGGAGAGATGGGGAGGGAGAAAGGGTGGAGAGGAGGAATGGGAGAGGGAGGGAGGTGGAGGGGATGGAGGGAGGGTGGAGAGGAGGGATGGGAGAGGGGAAGGGGAGGGAGGAAGGGTGGAGAGGAGGGATGGGAGAGGGAGGGAGGTGGAGGGGAGGGAGGGAGCGTGAAGAGGAGGGATGGGAGAGGGGAGAGGGAGGGAGGAAGGGTGGAGAGGGAGAGAAGAAGAGAGAGGAAAGAGGATGAGTGGTGAACACAACATCTGCACAACACATTTAAGACTGTTAGTTAAAAGATCATTTTGGTTGGAAAAGGTAAATGAATTTAACTAGAAATCAATAAAATGATGAGCTATATAATTATCCCCTATAATAGTCCCACTGAAACAGTCATAAATAACTGTTGTTAACATAGTATGAAGCTTAACAACAGGTGAGTAACTGAATGAGCCTGAAAACAGATGGGCCAGTAATGCTGAAACTTATCCACGAAAGGTGATTTCATCTCCCTCCCTCCCTCCTCCCTCCCTCCCTCCCTCCCTCCCTCCTCCCTCCCTCCCTCCCTCCCTCCCTCCCTCCCTCCCTCCTCCCTCCCTCCCTCCCTCCCTCCATCTCTATCCCTCCCTCCATCTCTCTCCCTCCCTCCCTCTCTCTCTCTCTCTCCCTCCCTCCGTCTCTCTCCCTCCCTCCTCTCCCTCCCTCCCTCCCTCCCTCCTCCCTCCCTCCCTCCCTCCCTCCATCTCCCTCCCTCCCTCCCTCCCTCCCTCCCTCCCTCCCTCCATCTCTCTCCCTCCCTCCCTCCATCTCTCTCTATCCCTCCCTCCATCTCTCTCCCTCCCTCCCCTCCATCTCTCTCCCTCCCCTCCCTCCGTCTCTCTCTCTCCCTCCATCTCTCTCTCTCCCTCCCTCCGTCTCTCTCTCTCTCCCTCCATCTCTCTCTCTCCCTCCCTCCGTCTCTCTCCCTCCCTCCCTCCCTCCCTCCCTCCTCCCTCCCTCCCTCCCTCCTCCCTCCCTCCCTCCCTCCCCCTCCCTCCCTCCATCTCTCTCCCTCCCTCCGTCTCTCTCTCTCCCTCCATCTCTCTCCCTCCCTCCCTCCGTCTCTCTCCCTCCCTCTGTCTCTCTCCCTCCCTCTGTCTCTCTCCTCCCTCCATCTCTCTCCCTCCCTCTGTCTCTCTCTCTCCCTCCATCTCTCTCCCTCCCTCTGTCTCTCTCCCTCCCTCTGTCTCTCTCCCTCCCTCCATCTCTCTCCCCTCCCTCTGTCTCTCTCTCTCCCTCCATCTCTCTCCCTCCCTCCCTCCATCTCTCTCCCCTCCCTCCGTCTCTCTCCCCCTCCCTCCGTCTCTCTCCCTCCCTCTGTCTCTCTCCCTCCCTCTGTCTCTCTCCCTCCCTCTGTCTCTCTCCCTCCCTCCTCTCTCTCCCTCCCTCCGTCTCTCTCCCTCCCTCCGTCTCTCTCCCTCCCTCCATCTCTCTCCCTCCCTCCCATCTCTATCCCTCCCTCCCTCCATCTCTCTCCCTCCCTCCCTCCATCTCTCCCCCTCCCTCCCTCCCTCCCTCCCTCCCTCCCTCCCTCCCTCCCTCCCTCCCTCCATCTCTATCCCTCCCTCCATCTCTCTCCCTCCCTCCCTCCGTCTCTCTCTCTCCCTCCCTCCGTCTCTCTCTCCCTCCCTCCCTCCCTCCCTCCCTCCCTCCCTCCCTCCCTCCCTCCCTCCCTCCCCTCTCCCTCCCTCCATCTCCCTCCTCCCTCCCTCCCCTCCATCTCCCTCCCTCCCTCCCTCCCTCCCTCCATCTCTCTCCCTCCCTCCCTCCATCTCTCTATCCCTCCCTCCATCTCTCTCCCTCCCTCCCTCCATCTCTCTCCCTCCCTCCCTCCGTCTCTCTCTCCCTCCATCTCTCTCTCTCTCCCTCCCTCCGTCTCTCTCTCTCTCCCTCCATCTCT
Source organism: Oncorhynchus keta (assembly GCF_023373465.1). Taxonomy (NCBI): domain Eukaryota; kingdom Metazoa; phylum Chordata; class Actinopteri; order Salmoniformes; family Salmonidae; genus Oncorhynchus; species Oncorhynchus keta. The sequence goes on from NW_026289411.1 coordinate 61,964, forward strand.
CTCTCTCCCTCCCCTCCGTCTCTCTCCCTCCCTCCCTCCCTCCCTCCTCCCTCCCTCCCTCCCTCCCTCCCCTCCATCTCTCTCCCTCCTCCGTCTCTCTCTCTCCCTCCATCTCTCTCCCCTCCCTCCCTCCGTCTCTCTCCCTCCCTCTGTCTCTCTCCCTCCCTCTGTCTCTCTCCCTCCCTCCATCTCTCTCCCTCCCTCTGTCTCTCTCTCTCCCTCCATCTCTCTCCCTCCCTCTGTCTCTCTCCCCCCTCTGTCTCTCTCCTCCCTCTGTCTCTCTCCCTCCCTCCATCTCTCTCCCTCCCTCTGTCTCTCTCTCTCCCTCCATCTCTCTCCCTCCCTCCTCCATCTCTCTCCCTCCCTCCGTCTCTCTCCCTCCCTCCGTCTCTCTCCCTCCCTCTGTCTCTCTCCCTCCCTCCCGTCTCTCTCCCTCCTCCGTCTCTCTCTCCCTCCCTCCGTCTCTCTCCCTCCCTCCATCTCTCTCCCTCCCTCCATCTCCTCCCTCCCTCCCTCCATCTCTCTCCCTCCCTCCCTCCATCTCTCTCCCTCCCTCCGTCTCTCTCCCTCCCTCCCTCCCTCCCTCCCTCCCTCCCTCCCTCCCTCCCTCCCTCCCTCCCTCCATCTCTCTCCCTCCCTCCGTCTCTCTCTCTCCCTCCATCTCTCTCCCTCCCTCCCTCCGTCTCTCTCCTCCTCTGTCTCTCTCCCCTCCCTCTGTCTCTCTCTCCCTCCCTCCATCTCTCTCCCTCCCTCTGTCTCTCTCTCTCCCTCCATCTCTCTCCCTCCCTCTGTCTCTCTCCTCCCTCTGTCTCTCTCCCTCCCTCCATCTCTCTCCCTCCCTCTGTCTCTCTCTCTCCCTCCATCTCTCTCCCTCCCTCCCTCCATCTCTCTCCCTCCCTCCCGTCTCTCTCCTCCCTCCGTCTCTCTCCCTCCCTCTGTCTCTCTCCTCCCTCTGTCTCTCTCTCCCTCCCTCCGTCTCTCCCTCCCTCCGTCTCTCTCCCTCCTCCGTCTCTCTCCCTCCCTCCATCTCTCTCCCTCCCTCCATCTCTATCCCTCCCTCCTCCATCTCTCTCCCTCCCTCCCTCCATCTCTCTCCCTCCCTCCCTCCCTCCCTCCCTCCCTCCCTCCCTCCCTCCCTCCCTCCCTCCCTCCCTCCCTCCCTCCCTCCCTCCATCTCTATCCCTCCCTCCATCTCTCTCCCTCCCTCCCTCCGTCTCTCTCTCTCCCTCCCTCCCGTCTCTCTCCCTCCCTCCCTCCCTCCCTCCCTCCCTCCCTCCCTCCCTCCCTCCCTCCCTCCCTCCCCCTCCCTCCCTCCCTCCCTCCCTCCCTCCCTCTCCTCCCTCCATCTCCCCTCCCTCCTCCCTCCCTCCATCTCCCTCCCTCCCCTCCCTCCCTCCCTCCATCTCTCTCCCTCCCTCCCTCCATCTCTCTCTATCCCTCCTCCATCTCTCTCCCTCCCTCCCTCCATCTCTCTCCCTCCCCTCCCCTCCGTCTCTCTCTCTCCCTCCATCTCTCTCTCTCCCTCCCTCCGTCTCTCTCTCTCCCTCCATCTCTCTCTCTCCCTCCCTCCCCTCCCTCCCTCCCTCCCTCCCCTCCCTCCCTCCCTCCCTCCCTCCCTCCCTCCCTCCCTCCCTCCCTCCCTCCCTCCCCTCCCTCCCTCCATCTCTCTCCCTCCCTCCGTCTCTCTCCCTCCCTCCGTCTCTCTCCCTCCCTCCATCTCTCTCCCTCCCTCCATCTCTATCCCTCCCTCCCTCCATCTCTCTCCCTCCCCTCCCTCCATCTCTCTCCCTCCCTCCCCTCCCTCCTCCCTCCCTCCCTCCATCTCTCTCCCTCCCTCTATCTCTCTCTCCCTCCATCTCTCTCCTCCCTCCATCTCCCTCCATCTCTCTCCTCCCTCCCATCTCTCTCCCTCCCTCCCTCCATCTCTCTCCCTCCCTCCCTCCCATCTCTCTCCCTCCCTCTCCATCCTCTCCCTCCCTCCATCTCTCTCCCTCCCTCCATCTCTCTCCCCCCCTCCATCTCTCTCCCCCTCCATCTCTCTCCCTCCCTCCATCTCTCTCCTCCCTCCGTCTCTCTCCTCCCTCCGTCTCTCTCCCTCCCTCTGTCTCTCTCCCTCCCTCCGTCTCTCTCCCTCCCTCCATCTCTCTCTCCCTCCCTCCGTCTCTCTCCCTCCCTCCGTCTCTCTCCCTCCCTCTGTCTCTCTCCCTCCCTCCGTCTCTCTCCCTCCCTCCGTCTCTCTCCCTCCCTCCATCTCTCTCCCTCCCTCCATCTCTATCCCTCCCTCCTCTATCTCTCTCCCTCCCCTCCCTCCCATCTCTCTATCCCTCCCTCCCTCTATCTCTCTCCCTCCCTCCCTCCATCTCTATCCCTCCCTCCCTCTATCTCTCTCCCTCCCTCCCTCCATCTCTCTCCCTCCCTCCCTCCCTCCCTCCCTCCATCTCTCTCCCTCCCTCTATCTCTCTCTCCCTCCATCTCTCTCCCTCCCTCCATCTCCCTCCATCTCTCTCCCTCCCTCCATCTCTCTCCCTCCCTCCCTCCATCTCTCTCCCTCCCTCCATCTCTCTCCCCCTCCATCTCTCTCCCCCTCCATCTCTCTCCCTCCCTCCCATCTCTCTCTCTCTCCTCCATCTCTCTCTCTCCCTCCATCTCCCTCCCTCCCTCCTTCATTTTCTCTCTCTCTCCCTCCATCTCTCTCTCTCCCTCCATCTCTCTCCCCCTCCATCTCTCTCTCTCTCTCCCTCCATCTCTCTCTCCCTCCATCTCTCCTCCCTCCCTCCCTTCATTTCTCTCTCTCTCTCTCCCTCCATCTCTCTCTCTCCCTCCATCTCTCTCTCTCCCTCCATCTCCCTCCCTCCCTCCCTTCATTTCTCTCTCTCTCTCCCTCCATCTCCCTCCCTCCCTCCCACCCTCCCTTCATTTCTCTCTCTCCCTCCATCACTCACCAGTTTTCGTTGTTTATCTGGTCTCCAAATCCTGGCGTGTCAATCACTGTGAGCTTCATCTTCACTCCCTTCTCCTCTATCACTGCAGACACAGAGAGGAGAGATGACACTACACACACACACACACACACACACACACACACACACACACACACACACACACACACACACACACACACACACACACGCACACACACACACACACACGCACACACACACACACACACACACACACACACACAGAGTGGAGTCATTAGAGTTGACAAAGACAAACAGTAGAGAGGTCGGCTATCAAAACCCTTCTAGGAATATTCCATATTCCATCTCTGAGATCTTTTGTGACAAAATCAGTTGTTAAAAGGTGTGTGTTTGTGTCCAAGACAGAATGGAAATGACATAGCATTTGAGAGTGTGCTTACTAGGAATTATTTTCTTGGTACATACTGTGTGCGTGTACTGTGTGTTTGTGCGTGTGTACTGTGTGTGTACTGTGTGTGTGTGGGCGTGTGTGTGTGCGTGTACAGTGTGTGTGTGTGTGTGTGTGTGTGTGTGTGTGTGTGTGTGTGTGTGTGTGTGTGTGTGTGTGTGTGTGTGTGTGTGTGTGTGTGTGTGTGTGTGTGTGTGTGTGTGTGTGTGTGTGTGTGTGTGTGTGTGTGTGTGTGTGTGTGTTAAACCCTAAAGACTATAATTTGAGGCCCGTGATGTTGTGTCAGCTTTCAGGAATCTCCTCTGGACGGAACTGGCCTTCTGGTGCATTATCATTGAGATTACCTGAAACCTGTTACAACTAATTGTCTCTATAACCACTGTCTATATGGCCTGCCAATAGCCTGTCTGTCTCTCTCTCTCTCTCTCTCTCTCTCTCTCTCTCTCTCTCTCTCTCTCTCTCTCTCTCTCTCTCTCTCTCTCTCTCTCTCTCTCTCTGACTCCCCCTTCTCTCTCTCTCTCCCTCTCCCTCTTTCTCTCTGACTCCCCCTTCTCTGCATCTCTCTCTGTGTACTTTATAGTAGCCAGGGGACAGAGGATGTGGGGCTCTTTCTCTTCCCCAAGACTCTGACATGTACAGGAAGAAGGCAGAAGCTGTCCCCTAACCACTAACACAGGGTCAGAGGCTAGTACAGAGTCAGAGGCTAGTACAGAGTCAGAGGCTAGTACAGAGGGAGGACATCTGATCCTGGATCTGTAGCCTCGGGGTGACATCTAGCTCTAAATATTTACAGTATCCAGGGGAATAAGTGCTGTACAACCCCCTCTGTCTTCTCCCTGAGGTCAGTCAGCGGTCCCCCACTGTCTTCTCCCTGAGGTCAGTCAGCGGTCCCCCACTGTCTTCCCCCTGAGGTCAGTCAGCTGTCCCCCACTGTCTTCTCCCTGAGGTCAGTCAGCAGTCCCCCACTGTCTTCCCCTGAGGTCAGTCAGCTGTCCCCCTCTGTCTTCCCCCTGAGGTCAGTCAGCGGTCCCCCTCTGTCTTCTCCCTGAGGTCAGTCAGTGGTCCCCCTCTGTCTTCTCCCTGAGGTCAGTCAGCTGTCCCCCTCTGTCTTCCCCCTCTGTCTTCCCCCTGAGGTCAGTCAGCTGTCCCCCTCTGTCTTCCCCCCTCTGTCTTCTCCCTGAGGTCAGTCAGTGGTCCCCCTCTGTCTTCTCCCTGAGGTCAGTCAGTGGTCCCCCTCTGTCTTCCCCCTGAGGTCAGTCAGTGGTCCCCCTCTGTCTTCCCCCTGAGGTCAGTCAGTGGTCCCCCTCTGTCTTCTCCCTGAGGTCAGTCAGTGGTCCCCCTCTGTCTTCTCCCTGAGGTCAGTCAGCAGTCCCCCTCTGTCTTCCCCCTGAGGTCAGTCAGTGGTCCCCCTCTGTCTTCCCCATGAGGTCAGTCAGCTGTCCCCCTCTGTCTTCCCCCTGAGGTCAGTCAGTGGTCCCCCTCTGTCTTCCCCCTGAGGTCAGTCAGCTGTCCCCCTCTGTCTTCCCCCTGAGGTCAGTCAGCTGTCCCCCTCTGTCTTCTCCCTGAGGTCAGTCAGTGGTCCCCCTCTGTCTTCCCCCTGAGGTCAGTCAGCGGTCCCCCCCTGTCTTCCCCCTGAGGTCAGTCAGCAGTCCCCCTCTGTCTTCCCCCTGAGGTCAGTCAGTGGTCCCCCTCTGTCTTCCCCCTGAGGTCATTCAGCTGTCCCCCTCTGTCTTCTCCCTGAGGTCAGTCAGCAGTCCCCCTCTGTCTTCCCCTGAGGTCAGTCAGCTGTCCCCCTCTGTCTTCCCCCTGAGGTCAGTCAGCAGTCCCCCTCTGTCTTCCCCCTGAGGTCAGTCAGCGGTCCCCCTCTGTCTTCTCCCTGAGGTCAGTCAGCTGTCCCCCTCTGTCTTCTCCCTGAGGTCAGTCAGTGGTCCCCCTCTGTCTTCCCCCTGAGGTCAGTCAGCTGTCCCCCTCTGTCTTCCCCCTGAGGTCAGTCAGCAGTCCCCCTCTGTCTTCCCCCCTCTGTCTTCCCCCTCTGTCTTCCCCCCTCTGTCTTCCCCCCTCTGTCTTCCCCCCGGGACGTGAGTTCAGAAGGTAGAGGTCAGTCAGCGGTCCCCCTCTGTCTTCCCCCCGGGACGTGAGTTCAGGAGGTAGAGGTCAGTCAGCAGTCCCCCTCTGTCTTCCCCCCGGGACGTGAGTTCAGAAGGTAGAGGTCAGTCAGCGGTCCCCCTCTGTCTTCCCCCCGGGACGTGAGTTCAGAAGGTAGAGGTCAGTCAGCAGTCCCCCTCTGTCTTCCCCCCGGGACGTGAGTTCAGGAGGTAGAGGTCAGTCAGCAGTCCCCCTCTGTCTTCTCCCTGAGGTCAGTCAGCGGTCCCCCTCTGTCTTCCCCCTGAGGTCAGTCAGCAGTCCCCCTCTGTCTTCTCCCTGAGGTCAGTCAGCTGTCCCCCTCTGTCTTCTCCCTGAGGTCAGTCAGCGGTCCCCCTCTGTCTTCCCCCTGAGGTCAGTCAGCTGTCCCCCTCTGTCTTCTCCCTGAGGTCAGTCAGCTGTCCCCCTCTGTCTTCCCCCTGAGGTCAGTCAGCTGTCCCCCTCTGTCTTCCCCCTGAGGTCAGTCAGCTGTCCCCCTCTGTCTTCTCCCTGAGGTCAGTCAGCGGTCCCCTCTGTCTTCCCCTGAGGTCAGTCAGCTATCCCCTCTGTCTTCCCCTGAGGTCAGTCAGTGGTCCCCCTCTGTCTTCTCCTGAGGTCAGTCAGTGGTCCCCCTCTGTCTTCTCCCTGAGGTCAGTCAGCTGTCCCCCTCTGTCTTCTCCCTGAGATCAGTCAGTGGTCCCCCTCTGTCTTCCCCCTGAGGTCAGTCAGCGGTCCCCCTCTGTCTTCCCCCCGGGACGTGAGTTCAGGAGGTAGAGGTCAGTCAGCAGTCCCCCTCTGTCTTCCCCCCGGGACGTGAGTTCAGGAGGTAGAGGTCAGTCAGCAGTCCCCCTCTGTCTTCCCCCCGGGACGTGAGTTCTGAAGGTAGAGGTCAGTCAGTGGTCCCCTCTGTCTTCCCCCGGGACGTGAGTTCAGAAGGTAGAGGTCAGTCAGCAGTCCCCTCTGTCTTCCCCGGGACGTGAGTTCTGAAGGTAGAGGTCAGTCAGCAGTCCCCTCTGTCTTCCCCCTGAGGTCAGTCAGCTGTCCCCTCTGTCTTCCCCGGGACGTGAGTTCTGAAGGTAGAGGTCAGTCAGCAGTCCCCTCTGTCTTCCCCCGGGACGTGAGTTCTGAAGGTAGAGGTCAGTCAGCAGTCCCCTCTGTCTTCCCCTGAGGTCAGTCAGCTGTCCCCCTCTGTCTTCCCCCCGGGACGTGAGTTCTGAAGGTAGAGGTCAGTCAGCAGTCCCCCTCTGTCTTCCCCCCGGGACGTGAGTTCAGAAGGTAGAGGTCAGTCAGCAGTCCCCCTCTGTCTTCCCCCCGGGACGTGAGTTCAGAAGGTAGAGGTCAGTCAGCAGTCCCCCTCTGTCTTCCCCCCGGGACGTGAGTTCAGAAGGTAGAGGTCAGTCAGGAGTCCCCTCTGTCTTCCCCCGGGACGTGAGTTCAGGAGGTAGAGGTCAGTCAGCAGTCCCCCTCTGTCTCCCCCCGGGACGTGAGTTCAGTAGGTAGAGGTCAGTCAGCAGTCCCCTCTGTCTTCCCCCGGGACGTGAGTTCAGGAGGTAGAGGTCAGTCAGCAGTCCCCCTCTGTCTTCCCCACCCGGGACGTGAGTTCTGAAGGTAGAGGTCAGTCAGCAGTCCCCTCTGTCTTCCCCCAGGACGTGAGTTCAGAAGGTAGAGGTCAGTCAGCAGTCCCCCTCTGTCTTCCCCGGGACGTGAGTTCAGAAGGTAGAGGTCAGTCAGCAGTCCCCCTCTGTCTTCCCCCCGGGACGTGAGTTCAGAAGGTAGAGGTCAGTCAGCAGTCCCCCTCTGTCTTCCCCCCGGGACGTGAGTTCAGGAGGTAGAGGTCAGTCAGCAGTCCCCCTCTGTCTTCCCCCCGGGACGTGAGTTCAGGAGGTAGAGGTCAGTCAGCAGTCCCCCTCTGTCTTCCCCCCGGGACGTGAGTTCAGGAGGTAGAGGTCAGTCAGCAGTCCCCCTCTGTCTTCCCCCCGGGACGTGAGTTCAGAAGGTAGAGGTCAGTCAGCAGTCCCCCTCTGTCTTCCCCCCGGGACGTGAGTTCAGAAGGTAGAGGTCAGTCAGCAGTCCCCCTCTGTCTTCCCCCCGGGACGTGAGTTCAGGAGGTAGAGGTCAGTCAGCAGTCCCCCTCTGTCTTCCCCCCGGGACGTGAGTTCAGGAGGTAGAGGTCAGTCAGCAGTCCCCCTCTGTCTTCCCCCCGGGACGTGAGTTCAGGAGGTAGAGGTCAGTCAGCAGTCCCCCTCTGTCTTCTCCCTGAGGTCAGTCAGCGGACCCCTCTGTCTTCCCCCTGAGGTCAGTCAGCTCTCTGTCTTCTCCCTGAGGTCAGTCAGCTGTCCCCCTCTGTCTTCTCCCTGAGGTCAGTCAGCGGTCCCCCTCTGTCTTCCCCCTGAGGTCAGTCAGCAGTCCCCCTCTGTCTTCTCCCTGAGGTCAGTCAGCTGTCCCCCTCTGTCTTCCCCCTGAGGTCAGTCAGCTGTCCCCCTCTGTCTTCCCCTGAGGTCAGTCAGCTGTCCCCCTCTGTCTTCTCCCTGAGGTCAGTCAGCTATC